>NW_018128082.1:491411-519459 GCF_001952655.1 Monopterus albus | reverse complement strand
TCCTCCTCCTCCTCCTCACTATCGCTGTCATCCATCCTCTGCCCCCGGACATTTCTGGTTTTCTTCCTGTTTGATCTACCATTCTGCATCTTCTTTTTGGGTTCCTCTTCCTGCTCTTCTTCATCCTCCTCCTCCTCATCTTCCTCCTCCTCAGATGATGATAAAGCAGGGGCTTGGTAGACGCGTTTGCGTGAGCGCCGGCGGAGGTAGCTGAGCCCAGGCAGCAGCTTCTGGAGCAGCTCGGTGAAGGTTTGCTCGGTCTTGACCATACAGGAGAGTACAGTGCTGCCCTGCTGGTTGTACTCCTCTGCGTTGGAGAAGACCAGTTTCATGTCTTCCAGGAAGTCCTGG
Organism: Monopterus albus; assembly: GCF_001952655.1. NCBI lineage: Eukaryota > Metazoa > Chordata > Actinopteri > Synbranchiformes > Synbranchidae > Monopterus > Monopterus albus. The sequence goes on along the minus strand of NW_018128082.1, from coordinate 519,108 downwards.
GCATGACGATATGAGCCCTGGCTGAATTTTCCCAGCATAGTCTGGAAATCCATGGGCTGGGCGATGATGTCCAGGTAGTCCTCTGCCTCATCCGGGGAAACAGGCTCTCTGAAACAGGAGCAGAGCATGAGTTGGATTAAAGACCACTGATAATTCATGATGTCATTCAGGTAGTGGGATGTGTTGATGTAAATGCCCTATAAACTTTGGGGCAGTATTTTTAAAAGATTCGAGACATATGTTTTGTCAGGAAGAAACAGGTCATCCACTGCAGCTGTGCGTTTTGCTGTTCACTAAGTAATTACGTCATCCATAACAGCAGCAGCTGCAGTTCTTCTTCTGCAGGCAGGACTACAAGCCTGACACTTGTAGCAGATTCTGGACAGACACATCAGCTTGGATACAGGCTGTCTTCACTTATATAGCAACATATTTTATGTTTCATTTCAGTATCTTAATGTTTATAAATCTCAGTATACAGTACATTACTGATATAGCTATGATATTGTGTATCAAGATGATTAAGTAGTGATACACTATAACCTGCCACCCCTAAAAGATCATTTTGGACCTCTACCAATGCAAGAAATATGATACAAACAAAAAAATTATTCCATTGTATGTGACCTGAATAAAAACAATTTGATCAAATGTGCCTTTATCTCAGGCACAAATGCTCTCTCCTCTGCCAGGATTAGCAGTTCAACCAATCATGACCCCAACCCAAACTAACTGTGAATAAACTGAAAGATTTAACTGGTAGAGCCCAGTAAAGAAAGATGACAGCTTAGGAAGGAAGTATAAATTGTGCAGAAGCTGCACAATTCAATTATTACAGTTAATATAAGCTGCACCTGTTGTGTGGGCCCTGTATGGTATGTACTCATTACACTGAACGCTGACTGGACATTCAAAACATGCAGACTATGTTACTGACTCACCTGAAGGGCCAACTGGAGCGAAACCGGACCAGTTTTTTCAGGATTTCCTCGCACCTCTCTAGCTCCAGCACCTGCCTGCGCCCTCCTGACTGGGAACTCTGACGCACCTGCAGATACCACACACATGCAATGATAACACAAAATCGATTGTCTGTTTTCTCACTGAAAGCTTTGATCACGTCTATTAGTTTGTGAAATATAGATTCCTATAGAACTCCTGCCCTTATGTTTCCTGCTTTAAGTACATTCTTCAACCCTTGAAGAAACAAACATATCTTTAACATGTGAATGTCCTGGTGCTGGTTTCTTACCAGTTCATCGATGTCTGCAGGACAGTTGGGTCCGGCCCTTTGCTTGCTACTCTGACCACAAGATGACGACTGCTTCTTGGACTTATTTTTTGAGCTTTTCTGCTGAGATGAAGACTGCTTATTTTTCTTCCTTGGTCTCACTGTAAAATAATAGTGTTCAAGTAAATAAATAAAGGAATTTACTTCATGGATATGCTTCCATTCCACTCGAAATCTAAAATATCACATTAATGCTTCACTGTTAGTTATGCTGTTGATGCTTTGGCCAAATCAATCCCAGGCCACCGTAGACGTACTGAACACCAGAGTCTCAGCGGAGTGTCACACATCCCAACACTAGAACTGAGAAAAATAATTAGCACTTAATAGCACTGCGATCCTCACGGTACCATTCAGTGCCAATGCATTAAACTTCTTGGCCTGAACTGACAGAGGGGATCATCCTGTCACATACTTTGAGTGAAGCTAGAATGAGACATGGCTTCAAAGGAAAGTCCAGACCTGAACTGTGCTGCATGCCAACACACAGACAATACAGACAGAGGCTGAAATTCCACCATCAGCATTCCTCTCATCCCTAAATTTCAGGTTGTAAAAATCAGACTTATCTCTTTGTATAGTTTGTTTTCATCTGCTGTATTTGCATTTAGTGCCATGGTTTTTATGACATGAGTGATGACAAGGAAAGGCAGGAATGTTTGGCCATATTTATCATCCTGATGTATGCAGGGACATGTGTGATAGACAGCTAGTCCTGGTTAAGGCCCTCATCATGATACTGCTGATACTCACAGCTGTGCCCCATGGCTTTGTAGTCATTTTCTTCCTCATCCTCTTCATCCTCCTCAGTCTCTTCCTCTTCAGATTCCTCCTCAGACTCTTCCTCATCTGTGTCTTGGTTATAGTTCCTGCAACAGGGAGAATGCCATTAAGAAGACCATAATACAACTCACCAAGACAGAATACGGTCAGTCAGGAGGCAGGTTTTAGTGTTGACACTTGAACTCTGGTGTCAGTGTGCACAGTCAGCTCTTGTTTTTAAAAATCACACTGCTGATAATAGGTTGCTTGGCCCTGGCGAAGGAGTGTAATAAACTGGTGTGCTTGGGGGGGGGGGGCCCTAAAAAACAGGTCCTGTATAACAGGACCATCAGCAAACCGTTACCTTGCGGCACAGCCACTCTCCGGCAGGGATGCGGTACAGGGCCGGCCGCAGACAGAACAGGTGGAAGGCCTTGTTGCACTCGTCACAGAGGATCAGTTTCTCATCGTCGCCTGGAAGTGATCCAAATAAATAGTAAGACTGAGCTAAAGAAAAGTTAGGTTGTTTTTTTTTTTTAAACCAATAAATATGTTCAGTATGCCCACGTCGGTTCATCTTGTCTTACTTTTTTTTTTATCTTGAAAAAGTTAAACTGTCACGTTTTCCCTCATGTGTCCTTATCACTACAGGTTCACCTGCTGGCCTGTGGAGCTGCTGGCTCTGTAGGTAGACCTGCCTGACACTACTAGCCTGTTCTGCTTTGTGCCTGCTGCTGCTGCCCTGTCTGGGTCTACACTCCGTCAGCTTCAGCACAGAGGGGCTTTGCCTGAGCACTAAACAGGGAGCAGAAGCACTGCTTCAATGACCATGATTAACCATCCTTGCATGCATGCATGTCATTGAAGAAAAAACTAAAAGGAGGATCCGTATTTTTGTCTGACAGGTGTTGGCTCTGGGGCTCTAATTCTGCTGAAGTCTCTGATGTGGCTGAACAGAGAATGTCACCTGATAACAGAAACTGTCATTTGTAAATAAAGACAATTTCATCAGTTACAAAAATAGCTTGCAACACACATTTACTTTAATTCTCTGATTTGAAGACTTATCAGTAAGACAGCAGCTGAAGACAGTGCTCACCTTTCCTGCGGCAGACTTTGCAGCGAGCATTCTCAGCAGACATGTCCCACTTTATGCAAGCATCCAACATTCCTAGCAAGACGTGCATGCGGGAAAAGGTCTGAGCCTCTCGGATAGCCGTCTTCCACTTCTCTACCGCTGTCGCTACCTGAAAGGTATAAAATGTTTCAACTTGAGCAGCAACAGTGGTAGCGCTGTCTGTATGTGTGTCAACTTATTTATTTTGTTGTGTGTTCATCACTTATAAACTTCAACTCCTTTACTAGTGCTTTCATTATTATAGGTTCTTAGAATTATGGCATTAATAACGTCCCAAACCCTTCCACTTAACTTTTTCACCTATTCCAGCAACATCTAATCAGTTTCTGATGGACCTTGTTCCCTGAGAACGACACACTTAAAACCAAATGGAAATATTGCACCTCTGTTCTCTTACCCTGGCCTCCTCTGCCAGTCTCTTCTCATCATCCACCTCTTCGGTCTTGCTGCTTTCTTCCCCTCCCTGCCTTTTCTTCTTTTTCTGTCTGGGGGCCATGAACCCCTGCAGGAACTTTTTGATTACACAAGCCTGAATGGTGATGATGCACTCGCCAAAGTCTTTCAGGCTGTCCATGTCTTTCATCTGTGTATAGAAGAAACAAAACAGTTCTGAATTACCAATAAAAATCAATAAGAAGAATATTGATGTTATTTATAAATCAGACAGACAATCACCTGCTCTTCCATATCTACGTTATCGTCCAGGTATCCCAGGCCTCCCTTCTGGAGTCGTGAGGCTATTTCCTGGATGTCACTGCGCAAGTATTTGAGCAACTCTGTGTAGCCATCACAGGTCCTGAGGCCCATTTTGGCCTTACGGGTGAGATGGATGGAGTGGAGGATGTCTGGGTACCTGAAACAGGAAATGGATGGCTTTGAATTCACCTACACATTTACTTAATCACTGTCACTGCATTTAGCTGCAAATGATACAGTCCACATAGGACATGGTGCCGTTACACCGTGTAACCTTACGCCAACATACTCCTGTTACCTGGAAGTACCAGGCCAGGTGTTACCAATGTTTGTTAAAGCAACTCTCTTATTATAAAAGTGCATTCACCTGCTTTGAATCTTCACCTTCAGTTGACTCTCTCTAACCCCCTGAGGATGAAGACTTTCCACCAGCTCCTCCAGTTCAGCCAGGCTGTCACATATGAACCTGTATTCAAACGCAAAAAAAAAAGGATTCTGAAAATGAAACAGAAAAGACAACACAGCAAAGGAATAAAAACAAACAAAGAAAAGCAAAGCTCATACCAGAGGTTCTGTCCCACTTTGGGAACAGTAGTTTCTATACAGACGTCTGCTGCTGCTCCCTGCTGGGCTCCTTCACTAATAACACCATCTATGCTACCATCATCCTTTTCAGCTCCTACAACACAAACAATAAGCAATCTCAAAAAATTAAAAAAAAACAACTTCTGTACAATACATACAAAAGACTATACACATATAGTGGATACAAAAACATCTCTCTCTCTCCCTCAAAGATTTCTATAATGTAAACATTTTGAGAATAATAACAGATATTGTAGCACCTTGTGAATCGTGTGTCGTGGCCGACTCACTATCATCCTCCTCCATCTCAGGCTCAGCTGGTTTGTCCTCAGGTAAAGGGCTGAAACTGTAGTCGATGCTTTCAGGCACCCAGCCTTTCTCAATGTACAGACCAGGAACCACGTCAGAGAACAGCCAGTATCTGAACAAAAACACCAAGCGCCCATGGTTATAAATAATGGCATTAATTAAGATTTTATATTTATTGTGCACTTAATTTTTAACCATTTGTGTGCAGCACCAACCTGTTATGATTTCTGTCTGTACCCAGTGGGGTCCTGCGCATGACAAGTTTGGCTTTGGTTATTCCGTCCTGGAAGGCCCTCTCTGCAGCAACCCTCTGCTTACGCAGTCGTTCCTCTTCAGCCTCCTTCTCCATGCGTTCTGGGGTGATAAACACAGTTAACAACCAAGAGTGAGGTATACTGCCTAAAACACTGCCATGTATTTAATGATAATCTGTCTGGCTTTGCTTTTAGTGACACACACACAGCAGAAACTACTTCGTAATAGAATAAAATCACAATTGACGTGTCACAGGATCATACATGTAGAATTACACTTGCCAGGAAACAATTACCTTTTTTTTAATTAAAAAATATTGTATATTATTTGAGCTGCTCCACACCCTGCTACAGGGTTTACCTTTGTTCTGTCTGTCCATCTCCTCCTTCTCCTTCTTGGCCTGCATGGCCATCAGCCGCCGGCTCTTCACTGAGCTAATCATGTCCTCTGGCTCCGGCTCCACCTTTACTTCTTTTTTGTTCTCCTTCTTAGCGCCCCCCTCCTTTTTCTTCTCACCTTTGAACCCAGAAAAATAAATAAATACACTGATAAACTTGTATATGTATTTACATTTCTGAGATAGTTCTTTCTTTGCCCTTTATAGGATGCATAGTTGTCAAAACATATTCACATTAAATTTATAATTGAACTAGTTTAGATATTCTGTGGGTATTAATCTTTTTAATGCTGTCAAATGAGAAGGAAGTGGAAATTGCAGCATTAAATCTTATGACAATGATTTGATTCGCTGCTAAATTACAACTTCAGGTAAAGTTCCTCGCCTACCTTTGCTCTCCATCTCCTTTTGCTTCTTCTTCTCAGCCTTCTTGCGATCATTGACCTCTTTCAGCATTGCCAAGCGCTCCTTCCATAGCTCAGCTGACCGCTGGTGCATTGCATCAACGTGGTCCTCCACCGAGTAGGTCATGAGGATGCGATGGCACAGTGCCACCAGCAGGTTGACCTTCTCCTCAGGGCTCAGCTCAAACACCTCAACTGTTTCAAGCTTCTCCAGGAACTCACTGGTCACCACATCGTCAAAGCCCCCCATGGGCCCCGAGTCATCTGAGCCCTGGCCACTCTCCTCGCCATGAACGTCACATGGACGCAGACACAACCGTGCCAGCTCTGAAGCGGAGTGCATGGTTAAGGGGATCTCAGATAAGGGCATATCGAGCTCATTGTACCCTTCTGCCAGTTCATCCTGCAGCAGCGTCTGGAGCAGCACTACCAACACACGGTTTAAGTAGAGGAAGCCTGACCGTTCCCCAGCCAGTGCTTCCATCAGAGCCACTGCTGTGATGGGATACTGGTCCTCCGGCATCAGCAGCCCTGCATAGCAGTGTAGGAAATCCACAACCATGGCCACATCACCAAACAGGGTGTTGGGCAAGCCTTCAGGCATGTCTACAAGCTTGAATGTAGGCAGCATCTTGCCGCCTTCAATCTCCTGGTCCTCGTATCTACGTGACTGTTCGCGCCTGACCAGCATCTCCTTCTCACGTCTCTCCTTGGCTTTTTCTCGTAGTTTCTCTTTGAGTTCCTGGCGCCTCCTCTTCATCTCTTCCTGCTTTTCCTCTTCACTCATGGCTGCCCACCGTTTCTTTTGTTCCAGAAGCTCCCAACGTTTCTGCACCAGCTCCCTGAGCTCCTCCGGCAGGCGGCTGCGATCATCTGGGGACAAGGTTTTAGCAGCCTTGGAAATCAGCGAGGAGAGGGAGTTCTTTTTGTCCTCTTTACCCTTGTTCTCCTTATAGTAACGAAGAAGGTGGAGAGCCATAGGGTGCAGTGGCTTCCCCAGTTTAGGCGTACCCACGCCACTACTCCGGGCTCGCTTCTTAGGGCTCCCAGCAGGGGTGCTCTTAGCCAGATGTAGCAGAGTCATCTGCTTCATCTTTGGTGTCTTAACACCATGTTTAGTGTCCTTTTTAGAAGCTTTGAGCACATTAAGTTTCTTATCACTGCTGTTCCCCGTTTTCTTTCCTTCTTTCTTGTCTCCAGACTTTCGACCCGATTTTGGCGTGGAGGGCACTGAACCTTTGCCTTCTCCTTTCTTAGGGGTTCCTGAGTTCTTTACCTTGAGTGGAGAACCATTCATTTTTATTTTCTGAAATACAGAAAACATGAGTGCATTAAGCAAAGATTTGACTTTTAAGAAACCCCACAACTCATCAAGTAATATCTTAGCTGAGACATGAGCATGTGCATACAGGCCAGCCAACCTGCACGTGGCCCCAGATGGTGGGACTAAGAGGCATGCCTAAAGCATCTTTCTTCTTTTTCTTTTTCTTCTCTCCCTTTTCATTTCCCGAATCTGCTCCTGGAGTGTCAGCAGTCTTACTTCTCTTGCTAGGTTTACCCTCAGGAGATGACAAGCTCTTGCGCTTTGAGGAGGGATTCTCTGCTAAAAACTTTAGACAAACAGAGTGTGAGCTAGGAACAAGCAACAATTTGAACAAAGTAATATGCAAAAATGTACCATACAAATTACCTTGTGTGGATCAAGAAGAAAGTCACTGAACTTGCTAGGCAAGTTAAACTTTTTCACCAGCTCATCTTCAACCACCCAGGGAGCACTCTCTCCCATACCTAGCCTCAGAGCATAGTGTCTGATGAAATAGCGCATGATCTCCTTGGTTGGAGGGCGCTCGGTTCTGAAAAGACTATCTGCTGGGACATCACTGATCACCTGCAACAGAAGTCAGTTCAAAATAATCAGTCACTTTCTTTCAAAATGGAAAGGTGTGTGTAGACCTTAACTGAGAAACCAGTTAAGAGACAAAAATAACAATAAGCTGTTATCAGCTGTAGCGCAGAAAATACACATGCAATTCAATTTTGGGACGAACAAGAAAAAGAAATCTAGACACCATCGGGTGACTAGTGATGACATGATACAAACCTTATCCTCATTAATGAGCTTCACATCGTACTTATGAGGAAGGAATTTGGGCATAACCCATTTCTTCTTCTCTTCCTTCACGGCAGTGGGAAGTTTCCTTGGAGAACGTCGTGCTCTGTCACCTGATGGGAAGCAAAATATTGTTTAAAAAAAACTAACTAACAAAAAAAAAAAAAACATACAGCCTCAGTAGCCATACTGTTGCACCATTACTGTGTCCTTTATCTAAATTAGCAACAGGTGCATAGTCCCAAAACAAGGTTAACTGAAAACTTAAATCAAATCCGCACACCGTCCATTTTGTGTGATGACCAAAGAATAAAGATTTTGAAGAAGAGATCTGAAAAACATATGGTTAAAATGTAAAATTAGGCTTTCAATGCACGACATGCATTTCGGCTAATTATTTTATAAAATTATTTATTATTCAAGCCTAGAACTCCAGGCTATGTCCCTTGGTACGGTTCTGTTTATGCACTGATTGGTACTCACTGAGACTCTCCCTCCTGTTCTCATCCTCTCGGGGAGGAGGCTCTTTCCTCTGGTTCTCCTGACTTGTGTTTTCCTTGTCGCTGGATGGAGAGTCACAGGCACCTTCAAGCTTCTTCTCCCCCGTCTCGCCCTCTAGGGTTTCTAGGGGGTGAATCTTCACCACCTTCACTCGCAGACTTTTGTCCTTTCTCACCTGAAAGAGAGGAATTAGAGCACTGTAGAAGATACTAATAGGAAAGCTTTCAATTAAACACCGGCTTAATGTAGTCCAGCCAACCAGCACGTTGGGTGACATTGTGACAGGAAGTGAAAGCAAACGGCTGCCAATTAGAAAGACCATCAATCTAAAAACCTGTGCTTTTGTAAATGGACAGTGATAACTTACAAGTATGTATAATCTGTTGTCAAGTTAAAAAATAAGAAGAAAAATTGTATGGTCCTCCAAAGATTATGTTTAAAGCGGCATAGCGAACTAAAATAACAGACATAAGTCCGCCTACCACAGGTTTAAAAATGTAAGAAGTCAAACTGACCATGAAGTCACACTCTTCACCCACAGCATACTTGGTGAGGATTTCCACCCAGGCCATTTCAACCAGTTTGTCTAAAGACACTGTGTTGTGGTGGACCATCTCCAGGACCGGCTTCTCAAACCACTGGGGATACTCCTCCTGAAGCCTGTACACAGAGCATGAGCAGTAATTAAAACAAAAAAGCTGCAACAGTAAAATGAAAATAAAACATAATCAACAGTTGTTTGTTCCTCACATCCCCATCATTTTATGCTCCACTTAATTCAGTACACTGTTTTAACATCCAGACAGAATTTCAGAACAAGTTTAGCAACCAAGACTCCTGCCATGTCTAATATATACTGAAATGCTTCATGGGTGGGATGCGCTCCATTCATGGCTGGCTTTCTTTCACATTATATGGATCTCTGTGATACATTCCTCACAGGAACCAGAACATTACATAACAGAACAAAGGGTTTGAGAGTGGCCAGCAGAGGGAGCAAAGTCACTTGGCTGATGTAATTAGAGCTTAAATACAGCTTGTGATCCTCTGTGACTGGAGCTGTGGGAAGCTGAGCACCACTCTGCCTTTCCTCTGCTGTGCATCTCTAAATCAGGTCATCTTCTTCTTGCTAAGTGCATTAATACATACACCTGATTGGAGATGAGTAAGCTGAAAGCTCTCATTTGGATTTTTTTTTTTTTTTTTAAACTTTTCTGGTCATGTTCTTCTCTTTTGTAGATCAGGATAAGGGAACTCTCACCCTGCCATTGCAGATTCCAGGATGACTCAATTACACACCTCTAAATAGAAGGAGAGGAGGAGCTACAGATTTATCCAATCATAGCAAAGCAATGAGCCTTGTGACCTTCAATGGGAGAGTATGGTTCTTTCCTGAGACTGCTGAGCTTCTGCTATAGAGACATTAACCTGTATTTTCTTGAAAGCATGTCTAAATAACCAGAAGGTGTTTACATATTCAGAGATTTATGGGAACCAGAGCTTTATTTAACATCTGAATGTGTATAAGATGTGGACGATCTTTAATTTCACTAATTGTGTCGGACTGTGAACTTGCGTATACAACTTTGGATGTAACACTAACAATTCTGTGACTTCTTGCTCCTCCTCCCATGCCTCTTTGTGCGTCAGCTGGTTGCTTCCAGTGCTCTTGCATGTCCAGATGCGCTCATTATACCTCTGCAGGCGTGCCTCATACTCTCTGTAGACATTTTGTCAAGGAAATGACAATATAAACAGTATCCCCTTTAGCCATTTACTCACTACTTAAAAGCAAGATGTGGTCCATCAGTGACCAAATTTCTGTCAGATGTCAGTTGTTTAAAAGAGTCTGAGACCAAGGGGTAATGAACACACCGAGATGCAATTTCATAGCAAAACTCAATACTGCAAAACTGGTTATACTTTAGGAACACAAAAAGAGGTTGGAGGGGCTGGGAAAGAATAATGATCATAGGCGTAGCTGGAAAAGAGTCCTGACTACCTCAAACTAGCAGAAATTCTGTGTGAATTACTACTCCCTGAGTAGTTGGTGGGAATAATTAAATCTGTGCTACCTCCAATGATTATGAACACCCCTACAGTAAAGGCAAAAATCTCAGTGTTCTGGCGATACAAATATAGACAAGAAACCATTTTCACATAGCCGTTTTTCAAGTAGTGATAAGTTAATCGAATTAAATACTTAATGTTTCTCTCAGCAGAAATCCAAACATAATACACCGCATAACAAGTTAGACACATAAAAATGACTACTTTTAGCACTACGTGACGAGTTGTCATTTGTCACAAGTGGCTTCATAATCCAGTTGACAGTTACGAAACTCTGACGTTTTAAGTTTTTATAAACATCTAAGCTAGAAGGTTACTTTAACTATTACACCGGGACAAATATATCTACCAAAAACGCCAGTTTAAAATCGGTGAATAGTTGTTAGTCGGCTTTTGTCCTCTTTGTAAACTCCAAAGCACAAATGCACCGGTAGCTAAAGCTAACTAACGCTAGAGAGGCTTGAATGCTAGCGTTAACGGCTAGCTCAATCCGGCCGAGCTATGGCTCCAGCTCGGGGAAGAAGATGACGGGCTATTGTCAGATATCTGACAGTAGTAGCATGCTAGCTAGCCATGCTAGCATTAGTAGCCGACAACGGGGCCGTAATACCTGAAGTGAAAGGATTGTTTATAGTAGCTCTCTAAATTAACCATAAGAACTGCGCCATATGCTATAGTCACACAACGTTATCTTCATGTAGCTTAATTAAATAACCACCTAGCTACAATGTGTTGATTAGCAAAGCGGTGTGAATACCAACTAGCAAGCCTGTCATCCAGTGTAAACATGCAGCTAAACCCCAAATGAAGGTAAAATGTCAGGTAACGTCAAATCATGTCTGTTGGCCAGATTTAGTCATGTGCATGTAGTTACTAAATGAACATAATTTTAGCCAGCTAGACAAAGAGCGTGATATTACATTCCGGCTGGCTCGACAAGTCGAGACTGAGAATCAGTATCATGATAAAAGGATACTCTTTGTTCCTGAAGGCCTCCTTGGTGTGCTCGATGATGTAGACCTCCTCTCCCGGGCCTGGTGGCTCGGCTAGCGGCTTAGCAAGTGGATAAGGTTTCCGGCCCAAAAGCGGTGCCATTATCAATCCTCAGATGGCACGGATGCCAATGGCGAGATTAGATCTTCTAGCGACAAACTAATACAATAACATACAACAAAGTGTTCTTAACATGTATCCAAATGTCTCGAAATATTCCAACACGCGCCGCGTTACTGCCGGCAGGCCCGGCACTCAACGTGTAGCAGCTAGCTGACTAGCAGGTAGGCTGTACTGCTATCTCGTTACAAAACAATAACAGTGCACTTCTTGTCAGCCGCCTCATCGCACCCTTCTTTTCTCTTCTTGTAATGTTAGTGGTGTCGTGCTGGTTTTACTCAATGTCTTAGATGTAGAAACGGGTTGCTCGACTTTCTATCTTTCAGGATAGCTGGTAAACTTGTAGCTCCTCCGGATAAACATGAAAGGATGCTACCCACACCGAAAATCAAATTCGCGGCAACAGCCAAAGCTCAGATAGGCAGGAGGTCTGGCGCGCTGCACAATCCCAAATCTTTGCAAACTAGGCCTGTTGTCGTTTAATCAACTGACTTCGCTGCATCTTCGTATTCTCTGAGCCTCTTTCTATGATATAACAGCGTTATCAAGTATTACGAAAAATGTAACCTGACTCAATCAAGAGGTTAATTCCTTTTCGAAATGGCGGGAGTTTCTAGTCCACCGGCAAGACTCCGCACAACCTCAGAGCTCCGTTCCCCCGGTAGCAAGAGGCGTCTCATAAAAGCTCCGCCTTCTAATGATGTTTATTGGCTCGATTAGTGAAGCGCTCGCGTCGAATTGGTCTGACTCAGTCTCTGATTGGCTGGTATGACCTGTCTATTGTCAGCCTAGGACAGCCCCTTCAACTAAACTACGCCCCATTTAAATTGAGACACTAGAGGTCAGCTGACCATAATAACGACTATATGAATCGTTTAACCCATTAAAACTAAAACGGGCTTAAATATTTTGTTTATATATTTATCAAAAACAGACGCGAAATTGAACACCCCTGTGAATCATTAAATTAATTTCTAAAACAATTTCCGCCACTCCATTTCCCACTGGTCTGATTGAACAATAGGTTACCCTTTGTGGCCGTGCCTTAATAATACAGAAGAGTAGCTGTTTAAATAATTACCATCCTGGCAGCACCAAAAAAAAAATTGAAATGGAAAAGCAGCACTCCATAAAAAAGCACACATAAAAAAATCACCTTATGTATCAATCATAAAGATGAATTTATTTACAATGGACTGACGTGTTTCAGCATGAAGCCTTCTTCAGTATTTACTCAATGAACTTTCTCATTTATTATGGTTTACAAAACGTCTTCAGTAACTGTTATAAACAAGGGCAAATTATAAATAAAAAGGCATCTATTTTTAGACATGAGCCAAAAGCTAAAATAAGATCCAGAAAAGGCATCATGTTTAATACATAACAGCACATCTAAACATCGATCTGCATAAAGCTACACATTTAACACGTTTTCAAAATGGCCTGTAAACCTAAAAAATAAAGCAACAGGATAAGAAAACATGCATAAGTAAATTTCAAATGCATAAAGAGTAAATTGGAAACAGTTGCCATTTTGACATTTAAAGCATACAAAGTGTATAACACACTGCTGCCTACAACAGTAAATTGCCACAGAAGGTTTGGAAAATTGTTTCCCTTCATGTCAGAAATCACTTAAAATAGCAAGACTTCAAAGACCTTCAAAAGTGAACCCAGACTTTGCAAAAATTGTGATTTGCTGAAATGCAATGGATCATATTTGTGTCATTGTCAAGAACCTTTGAATAATTTTGAAAGCTTAGCTAATCTAACAACAACTTAGGACATTTTGACAAAACTAATATAAATAAACTATCTCAGTACAGTATTTTCTCCTGTGCAAATCTTCTTTAAAGGAGGTGCTCCTGTTTCATCCAGTTCCTCCTGCAGAATAAAAAGGAACATTGTAAATAAGTTATAGAAATTCTAGCACAGCTAGAAACAATTCGAGTTTAAGTTAACTTTAATTTTACATTATGCAACTGACCACAGAAATATGATTTCAATTCTTAATTAATCAAGGAAAATGTTTTATTCTTTGAACCTATTTTCATAACTGAACCTGTGTGTCTGGAGTGCTCCGTCTAACAGCCCCTGATGAAAGAAGGTCCTCTTTGATGAGAGTAGGAGGCTCATCGGCCCCTTCCTGTCCCAAATGAACTGGCTCTGCATTCACAAGGAGTTAATTTATATCCCCATTAATTCAGCTTTGATAGTGAACAGATAGAGAGACAATAAAGCACATAACTAAGCATTTTCATTAAGATATGTAATTTGTTTGTTGTTATTGATACTTACTGTTGCTACCATTCCAATACAAAGAATTGAGGGTCAACACCCATGTATACAGTCATGGCCAAAAATATCGGCACCCTGCATTTCTGTCAGATAATGCACCACTTCTCCCAGAAAATTGTTAAAATAACAAATTCTTTGGTACTCTCATGTTTATTTCTTTTGTTTGCATTGAAACAACACAAAAAGCAGAGAAAACAAAACCAAATTTTATACATTCTACACAGAACTCCAAAAATGGACTGGACAGAATTATTGACACCTTTTCAAAATCATCAGAAATAGTTGTATTTCCAGCATGTGATGCTCCTTTAATTTGTAATGAAACTGACTTGTAGCAACCAAAAGGTGTTGGCGATATAGAAATCACACTTGCAACCAGTTAAAGTGGAGAAAAGTTGACTCGACCTTTGTGTCACGTGGACCATACTGAGCACGGAGAAAAGAAAGAAGAGCAAAGACTGTCTCAGGGTTTGAACACCACAATAGTGGAAAAGCATGGACAGTCTCATGGCTACAAGTCCATCTCCAGAGATCTGGTTGTTCCTGTGTTTGCTGTGCGCAACATTGTCGTGGACGTGGACGAAGGAGAAAAACAGATGACAGATTGAAATGGAGGTGGATAAAGGACCTCAATCAACTTCCAAACAAATTCAAGCTGACCTGCAGGCACAGGGTACAACAATGTCAGCTCACACTGTCCATCGCCATCTGAATGACAAGGGACGCTATGGTAGGAGACCCAGGGGGACCCCACTGTTGGCACAGAAACATAAAAAAGCCTGATTGGAGTTTGCCTAACTTTACCAGAGGAAGCCACAGTCCTTCCGGGAGAATATCCTGTGGACAGATGAGACTAAAATAGAGTTTTTCGGTAAACACATGATTCTACCGTTTTCAGAAAACAAAATGAAGCCTTCAAAGAAAAGAACATGATCCCTACAGTTAAAAACGGTGGAGGTTCACTGATGTTTTGGGGCGGTGGAGGTTCACTGATGTTTTGGGGCTGCTTTGCTGCTTCAGGCATTGATGTCTACACTGTGTATACAGCATTATGAAATCTGAAGACTACCAACAGATTCTGGGGTGCAGTGTAAGGCCCAGTGTCAGAAGGTTTTGTCTCCATCAGAGGTCATGGGTGTTACAGCAGAACAAAGCAGACTTCAAAAAGCACACAGAAATTGTTTCAGGCAATGAGCTGAAGAGTCCTGGAGCAGCTGGCAAAAGAAGAGTGGTCCAAAATTCTAGTACAGAGATGTAAGAAACTCACTGATGGTTACAGGAAGTGACTGATTTCAGGTTGTGCTACCAAATATTAAGTTGAGAGTGTCAATAATTCTGTCCAGCCCATTTTTGGAGTTCTGTGTGGAATGTATCAGTTTTGGCTTTGTTTTCTCTGCTTTTTGTTGTTCCAATGCAAACAAAAGAAATAAACATGAGAATACCAAAGAATTTGTTATTGCAACAATTTTCTGGGAGAAGTGGTGCATTATCTAATAGAAACGCAGGGGTGCCGATATTTTTGGCCATGACTGCAAGTCCAACAGATCCTAGTTTATTAGTTTGGCTCGTTTATAATTGGAGCTGTGGCTACAATTAGCTCATTGTTTAGCTCTGTACCTACTGTGAGTAGCTTTTCAAAATTACAGCAATAATGTAATAAGCAATAAGATTCTTGAGCGTTCCATCCACATACCATCCACACTCTCCTGGCCGAGCATTGGTGGCTGGGAGTCTTCATTTCGAAGGCTGGAGGTATGTGGGGGGCTGACCTGCTGCGAGCTGGAGGTGCTGCTGCTGTTATCCATTTTAGACTGGTAAATATCTGACAGAAAGCTCTGGTTGCTGTTTTCATCTGTACAGAAGTTGTACAGAACATCAGATGTAGTTTCAACTGTTGCAACATGTTGTGTTTGGTCATTTATGCACACATTAAGATGCAAGATCACCAGTGACTCACCAGTGAAATCCAGTAAAGAGTTAGTATTTTCCAAGACCACATCTTTCAGTCCTCTAACTTCTCCACCTGTGGATTTGGTGCGATAAATCTGATAACAGAAAGCAGGTTGTCAAATTCTAGAGCAAGGGGAGACAAAAAATAAATAAACAGTAATAATGAATATTTACATAACAGAGGACCCCACCTGCTTGGTTTCTGTTACTGGCACCCACTTGTATATACGTAAAGATGTGTCCCCAACTGTCACCCATTTCTTCTCCCTGGGAATAAAATTAGTTTGATTTTAGAAACTAGCTGAGTTTAGCTGTAGCACAATATTATTTGGCTTAATAGCATTAACCTGTAGCATGACATACAGTATACAGGCTCTATCCCCACTAGATTTGAGAGCTAATCAAATATCCTATTATGCCCACATATAACCATTGCACGTTACACGAGCATGTAAAAAAACGAGAATAGGTCCAAGGGTGTTTAATAATTCCACTGTGACGTGACTAACAAGACAGTCGCCTACACAATAGCGGGCAGCATGTGAGGCCGCAGCCATATTGACAGCTCTCGGAGGAAGAAATAGCCCCGCCTCTATTGTCAAACCTGGGCATTGATTGGTCAGCAGCCACGTCAATCTCCTAACTTTTCCGACTGAAGTTTGTTGAGCGGTGCAGTCAGATATCACCCTACGGTCTTCTAATACATTATCCTCCATATTGTCCGTCCCAGTCAGCCTACGTACCATTTCCGCACTTTCTCGATGGCCGCCAGGACCTTTTTAATGTCATCTTTAGCTCGACTTCGGGTCTCAGCGCGGCCTGATCGTCCCGACATCTTGATGCTGTTATGATTCATCTACAGATGCATCTGAAAACTTCAAGACCAAGCCCTAGTCCTCCGATGCATCGGTAATCTCGCGAGAATTCATAGTCACTTTTTTGCTTCACCCTCAGTGTGTACATAGTGCAGGCTACTGTAACGATAGGGTTGACGCATTGAGTAGCTATTGTTATTTTTCATTACGCATTTGTTCATTTGAATTGACATGATAAGTTGAAGTTTATGTTTACAGTGGCTGAAAGTAGCGTTTGCTGTACTTTTACCCCACTACAGTGCAGCAACACCGTAGTTTCTTTATCTTTTTTTTTTTACTAAACTAAATGTGACCTGTGTAGTTTCTGGTTACTTTCCAGATAAAGATTTTATAAAAGCTTATAGTACATTGTTAAAGATGAACAGTGGTTCACAAACCTTTTGGTTTGTCCCTGAATACACTGGGGACCTCTTACCATTTCAGATGTCTGCCTATTAACAGTTTCACTAATGAAGTTTATTTTCTAAACCTCTCAAATGGTTTTGTTAAACAGTTCAAGAGGTAGCACTCTTCAATCTTTCACAAAAATGCAAAATTAGAAAATACCCAGAAAATCTAAAACAGATTGGTGAAGCAGATCTAATATTTTCCTTTTGCCTTCCCCACCAATCGTCACTCTCTGGAGTGTGCTGGAACCTCTGCTGGGAACCACTTCTGTACTTTTACTTAAGTGGGAATTTTAAATCTAAGACTTTTAATGGCGGTACTTTTACATTGTGGCATTGGTGCTTTTACTTAACTAAAGGATCTGTGGTTCTACCATGGTCTGTGTATTTGTTTAATTGTGATCATAGACTGAACATGAAGATATAGTTTGTTTTTAGTTTTTTGTAGACCTATAGTATGTATGTAGACAAAGGTTTGATTAAATGTAGCCCACACTAGTTCCCATGTTTGACCAGCAGAGGGTAGCCTTGAGTCATGCAACTCAAAAAGTCTCCTCCTATGCCTCAGTGACTGGGAGCAAAGGTTGGCAGTCTGTTACAATGTTGATTTATTATTGCAATATAAATAATCACTGACAGGAAGTAATCCTTTGCTTGCCTATATCCCCTAGAGAATAGTAGAGCAGATCAGCACTCTTCAAGCAGCTACCCAGCCACTCCATGAAACCTGATCCCAGGTACAACCCTTTATGAAAATATGGTGTGGTGAGAGATAAAGGGAATGCAACGTAGCATGATAGGCTCTTCTAATTAGCAGTTAGTATTTTATGATATACTGTACAGTATCACTACTCAGACTGAGCAGATAAGTCTATCATTGCTTGGACAAGTTGTTCTGGCAGTGATCGGGACAAGGAGCATCTGACTCAATGTTTTATGTCCCACAGAGCTTATAAAAAGTGATGCAGCATATAAGAGGACAAGGAGCATCTGACTCAATGTTTTATGTCCCACAGAGCTTATAAAAAGTGATGCTGCATATAAGACATGATAGAATGCATTCTGACTTGTAAGGATTTCTGTTGGCTTGACTGGCCACATATAGCAACCTCAGATTGTGGTCATGTGCCATGATTCACTCATGTTGAAGCTCCTGAATAAAATTAATGAAATTAAATATATTTTTTTAACATTTTCCATATCATATTTTCAAGCATCCCAATCCTGTGACTCATGAGAGACTGAACATTATTGTGCCTGATGTTGCCCTAATCACCCAGTGCCGGAAGTGGTGACAACATCCCTGTAGAGACTTGTATGTCATATCTGTTTGATAAGATTATAAGAGTGCTGGTGTAGTTTGATGGAAAAGGCTAGAAAACCAAAATCACAGAGTATTTCTGATGGTGTGGGCGGGCCCTGCTGGAGCTGACGGCACTGGGGGGAGCCAAAGAGAAGTTACCAGAGGAAATATCCAAATTACAGCAACGCATGTCTGCATGACGCTGAGTATTGTCCTTATACTCTTCTCATACTATTTAGGGGTTTCCTCTGAGGATGGAGTGCATATACACTTTTACTGAGATTGCGTGTATTGTGCAGCAATGCACTGTGCAGAGCTGAGTTTATAGACAAATAGTGCCTGTAAATTTCTCTCATTGATTTGCACACATCTCTTCTGGCTACCTTGTTTGTAAACCTTCTTATGCTGCTGTATTTTACATAAAATGTATCAATACAAAAAAGACAATGGCAAAATATAACCTGTCCTCTGCAACTTATTATGTGAGTTAACTACTAGGCCTAATTGTGCCTAATGCTGTCTATTGATATATAGGTTATATAAGCATTTCGGCGAGAAAGAAGTTGCTGAAGTAACTAAAGCACGCATAGTTAAACTTTGCATTATTTTCAAGCACTAGCTACATGGTATTTATGTAACGCAGCACATAAATCACTAGGGGCTTTATTTTGGAAGCGGAAGTCACCTCCTCCGCTAACCGTGGCTGACTTTACCCTGGTGCCGTTCAGGCTGCTCCTGTCATTGACTGGGGTGTTGCACAGAAAGGACAAATGGTCCAGCGAACGGGCCGACGAGTCCAGCACGGCGTGGACTGCTGCCCGCCATAGTTGGTCCTGCTTGTGCGTGTGTCTTTTAAACGGTCTAGCTTGTTTATACGCTGAAGTATTTTTTTTTTCTTTCGCTGCTGTGTGTTTTTCTGTCACAGACTACAATGGACCGAGTGAAAAGCTCCATGCAGCAAGTACCCAACGCTATCCCCAAAGTGATCCGACGGACTGGAGGGGCCAACAGCCTGGAGCTGGAGAAGGAAAACTTTGAGAGAGGACAGGTATGAGAGACAGGGGGTCACATTAATGTCTGAAGTCTGGGATGAAGGCACTGGCCGCTTTGTAACGTGGGAGTATATTAGGCACGTCAGGCTGTTTGCTGTCAGCTCCTGAACTAAACAAATTAAGGATTTATATAAAATGGCACACATTAATCAGTACAGCCTGTTGTATTTTTATTTTTGACATATTTTAGCAACTCTTCCAGGTTTGATACACCAGTTACACTGTGCTATATCTGAGCCAGATTATGGATTATGTTAGTGTTGCTTTCCCAAAGGTCTGTTGTGATCAGCAGATACCAGGGACTCCAGTGTACATCAGAAGAGTAGTTGAAATGTAGGTCAATGGCCTTTTGAATTCCCATAACTGTGCTATTGAACCTATCAGCAAGATAAACCAGACAAGAGGGAGGCAAGCTGAAGCTCTGTATGACAGGCTGTCAGTGTCTTCTGTAGGCCTGTGGTCTCTGCAGGCTCAGTGGTGGTGGCTATGTTTTGATGTGATCAGGGAAGCTGCATCATTTTAAGCCAAATGAGATAAGAACTGAATGTAGTAGTTTTGGTGTTATGGCTGCTGATGATTAATGAATTCTGTGTAGCTCCGAGAGCTATATGTGACTTTGCATGAAGTGCTCTTCCAGTGAGCAGAGGCTGCTGTTATGCTGTGGTGCCTTCTGCTTCCTGCCTGGTGGTCTCCCCTCCCTGCTCCCCAGATCAGGCACAGGGGAGGGTAGGGGGGAAGAAAGTAGGTCAGATGAAACAAGGGAGCCAAACTGCTGTGGTAATGCAGCAATGAGCGTCTACCGTTTACAACAGCTTCTAAACTGGACAGTAGGATTAGCACTGCCTAAATGTGCGCAGCAGGTATTTGGCGTCTTAGATGGCTGCATACAGTGGGTGCCCACCCCCCAACCAACGCCTCTCCCATCTGGGACACTAGCAGCACAGATTAGGGGCAGCAGAGCATGCTTTCTGTGTCCAGAGCCAAGTCTGGTCACTAGGTCACTGTCAGGCTCCTGAGATCATACCCTCTGGAAAAATATGTCAGTGCAAAATGGTCTCCAGCACCACAGCATAATGCGTAAACAAAACCTCTTCCCATGCTTGCTATTCTTGCACAGAATCCTGATATTATATGTTGTGTGGCATTTAGAGTAAAAAGAAATGTGTCCAAATGGAGTGCTCTGACAGTTTTATGCATCTGCCTTATTAAAGCTGTCTGTTATCTGAGATCCGTTAAACAAAGCAAACGGCTCTGCGGTGAATAAGCTCCCTGCTGCCATTAAGGAGAGTGAAAATATTCACACAGGACAGAACAAGTCCAGGTTTGATTTCCAACATGATCCGACGGCAGCGTGACACATTCAGCTGATTTGTTGTTCATATGAATGGTGCCAATTTCTCCCCCGTGTTTTGTTTTTTTTTTTTTTTACAGTTCAAATCCCTGATGAGGATTTGTTCCCCCTGTAGACATGCCGCATGTGCTTTCTTTTCTCTGTGGGTGATGTTTGACTGGGGATCCAGAGCTGTGGCAGGCAGCGCAGGAATCAATGAATCCGCGGTCTACTTTACAGGAGATCAGCGAGAGATAATCTCATCTGATCTGTTGTGCCCTAAAAGCTGCCTAAATCTGCAGTGTGGCTGGCTTTCACCTCTTCTGCAGAAAACCAGCTATCATACACTGTGGATTATATGTGAATGCCGTTCCTCAAAACCTTATTTCTGTACTTTATAGTGTAGTTTCCTTCATATGAATATGAGCAGTGGGCACTGCAGACAGCAGGGTCTTAAAAAGCTGCGAAATGCTGATTGTACTGTAAGAAGTGCTCGCCTATCACTCTGTTGAGTTGGGTAAACAACCAGGGTGTGTGCAAAATCATCTTTGTCATAGTGTCAACGTCGGGTTCTAAAAGGCATGAACCAGGGCAGCCAGATAGCACACGCAGCGCTCACTTTTAATGACATGTTTAGACTCATAATAGCAGCAGACTCTTTAATTTAGCGTTTGGGGGCGGGGGGGGATTTGATCTTTGGTGTGTTTGTCTCAAATGTTACTTCATGATTTGGTGGTCTGTTGTTCTCAGTTGCAGGAGGAAAACCAAGACAAAAATAACAAGTTAGTACTGAACAGTAATCTTCATCTTAAGGCTAAAAAAAATGTCTCCTAGACTGCAAAACAGCCTCCAAGCTGTCAGAGCCCAGAAGAGGTTTTTCATTTGAAGCCGGTGTAGGTAGTAATCTCTGGACCGATATGAACTGTAATTAGTGCTTGTGGAAAACTTCTGGGGCATCAGTTCCTCAGCAGGGACATGCGGTGTGAGCCACTGAGTGACACCACCTTGTATGTATGTTACATAATGAAGGCCTTAAAATTAGACTGCCTGCTCCTCCTTCGTTCCTCTATTCTTGTCCACAGTGAGGTCACTTGTGTTTGTATCTGTATTTTAGTGCATGTCTGTTTGACTTTTGCCTTGTATGTGTACAGTAGTGTTTCACAACCTGTCTATTTGAACTACCACTACTGTGGTTGGATTGGTCAGGTTTGCATTCTTTGACCACTAGGACTAGATGGGCATTTCAACCAGTATTTATATGAGATATATTTTTCAACAGTTTGTCCATTGCTTTTAACCAAGTTGACTTTTCAGTTTGTCTTTTGAGCTATTTCACTGTTTATCAGTTACTTCTAACAATCAGCTTAAACTCTTTATCCATTATCTTTAGCCCTCTATTTCTGTTTATCTACTACTTTTAGCTGTTTCCCTGTGTAAGCTAGTACTTTTAGCCATGGATGGCTCATGAGAAAATGGCCCCCCTGGGCACACACATGTTAAAGGCCCCCATCCCCTCCTACAGTGAAACAATCCCCAGACTGAAAGAGAGACTAAATGACTACAAACAACACATTTGCAGTCTGTTTTGTGTGTCTTTGTAGCATTTTTGTGATTCTTTGTAGCTATTTTGAGTCATTTTGGTCATTTTGCAACTCTTTGCAGTCACTGTGTGTCTGTTGTTGTTTTGCATGTCTTTGTGGTAGGTTGATGTCTCTTTGTGGTTGTTTTTGTGTCTTTTTTCAAGCCATTTGATTGACATCTGAACAACAAATGTTAACACTTCAAACAGAGGCTCTGGGCTATGGGCCTAATAAAACCCTTGGGCCCCCGAGCCTGTGCCCAATCGGCCCGTTCAGTAATCCGTCCATGCTTTTAGCTGTGTCTGTCAACCAGTTATTCATTGCTTTTCAGTATCTGTTCATCTGTTACTTTTAGCTAAATATATTTAGCAAATGAATTGAGCTACTTCTTAATATTTCTATGTACCCTCTCACAATTGTACAATACCCCCTGGGTAGATGTACACCTGATTAGGAATCACTAATGTACATGTGCTAATGGATACCCCGTACACCCTGGTGTAATGCTCTTTGGTGCCCTGGCAGTTGTGGAATTCAGGGGAGAAGCGGGGCTTTAGCCCTCGGGCACAAGTAGCACTCAGCAGAGCAGATGTAGACAAGCATTTTTTTTTTCAATCACCCTGTCTCCCTGCCTTTCTTTCTCCTTTGTCTTTTGTCTTTCTCTTTGCCTTGTTGTTCTCCCCTCCATTGCTCATTGTCTTGAGTCTTCCTTGCCTTCTTTTACATCCTGCAATTCAAAATGCAGGAAAGTTACAGGGGGATATCCGCACACATCTAGTCCACACACAGACAAGCATGCAAGCGAGACCCTTAAAGGCACCAAGGCAGCAGAACCAGCATGCGGTGGTTTGTGGCCTCATTGCACTGACTGGCTGTAGAATAATAAAGCTGGACATGAGTGACAGGTCAGTAAGTGGAACAAAGTGCACAGACGAGTTCCTGGTGGCAATAATAATGGCTTTAATTTATAGATTGTTTTGGAGTTGTTGTTCTGGGTTTTACAGCACAGTAAACCGGAAAGGGAGAGAGACAGAGATGGAGAGTTGCTTTTTGTTTCTTATGTAGTAGAGATCAACAGTCAGACCGAAACCTACAGTACATCACCGGTGTAAGCATGTGGTATGCAAATTAGCCTGCTTCAGCCTGAGGGGCCTCATGTCTCATTGTAAACACTCATACAGTCCTCAGCTATGTGACTAAGGCTGGACAATATGGTCGAAATAAATCTCCTAATATTAATATACCTAATTCCAGTGGTGGAAAGTAACTAAGGACATTTATTCAAGTACTGTATTTAACAGATGCCCGAGGTGGCTCGGGCATCTGTTTCGGATGCCTCCTGGGCGCCTTCCTAGGGAGGTGTTCCGGGCATGTCCCACCGGGAGGAGGCCCCGGGAAAGACCCAGGACACGCTGGAGGGACTATGTCTCTCGGCTGGCCTGGGAACGCCTCAGCATGCCCCGGAGGAGCTGGAGGAAGTGTCTGGAGAGAGGGAAGTCTGGGCATCTTTGCTTAGACTGCTGCCCCCGCGACCCGGTCCCGGATAAGCGGATGAAAATGGATGGATGGATGTATTTAAGCACAATTTTAAGGTATCAGTACTTTATTTCAGTATTTTCATTTTTTGCTACTACGTACTTTGAGTTCACTACTTTTCAGAGGCAAATGTTGTTCTTTTTACTCCTCTACATTTGTATGATAGTTACTTTTCATAGTCAAATTAATAATACAACATACACTATTATCATAAGACTGTTGATTCCTTTTCTTTACTTTTAGCTGAGTATTTTTACATGGTATTCCGGTATTATTTTTACTTAAGTAAAGGATCTGAGTTCTTCTTCCACTGCTGCCTAGTTCTGATAGTAAAGGCACACAAAGTCACATAAAATAATCAAAGTGATGTTCAGTATAACAAACTGTCTGCTACTGTTCTGCAGCTTTTGATTATTTGTTTAAAATAATTAATTTAGACAACCGATATCTGCAGAATGATATGAACACATCTTCAGGTTACGATTCCACTAAACGTGAATATTGAGTTATTGTCCAGCCATAGTGCTACCCATACCAGGATTGCTAAATGAAGTTCATCAGAAAGAAAATACAAACTTATTTATATTAAACACAAACGCCACATGATAGACGTTGAGCCCAGACGTTCCCTGCAAACCTGCTTTAATACAGCAGGCTAAAATAATTCTAGCCTACATGAATTTATTGTGGGCTGCTACAACATATACTGATGGTTGAGATGTGGGTGGTAGGTTTCAGTCTTATTGAAGAGATAACCAGTGATTATTTGGCTTTTTCACCCCTGTTGAAGAGAGGCCAAATGTCAGCACCCACTGTCACCTCTCACCCAAATATGTACATAGCACAAACCCCTGGTCTGGAACTAAATGCTTGGTCAAATGTGGGTTGGGATGATCCACTGAGAGAAAGAGAAAGTAATTCTAGTAAGAGCACACGTCATAAGTCAGGCGAAGAGACGTCCACGTTACAGGACTTCAACCCCTGCGCTTTAGCCTGTTTGCTCAACACAGTGTGTTTTGGTTTTGCAACCTAACAGAATAGAATAATTATAACTTGTGTTTTCAGTGGTGTCAGCTGAAAATGGTTTCTTATAGTGAAAAGAGGGAACCACGAGGGCGAGGTGACCTGACGACCGTAGAGTTCTGCGAGGGACATATCTGGACAGGATGATGGGCTTTATTTTTTAGCTGGACCTAAAGACTTGCATAACACAATAAACATACAAATGCATTTAGAGTATATGATGTTACAGTTACTAATAAGTTATCTTTGTCTCCAAGTTAGTTCCACTTCTTGTCATTGGTACTCGAGGAAGGACGCTAGTGTCATTAATGGTTAACTTGATTTTGAGGATCTGGTTGCAATGAAAACATGGTGCAAAGGAGATAATGACCTTGAGATCACAAAACAAACAACCTGCTCATATCACAGCACTTTGCGCAGTATTAGAACAATCACTGTCAGTATTTGTTTTCACCTGTTTGTCTGTTTTGACAGAACAGATTTTTTTACACACCTTGATTAAGATGAGAAGTAAAATTCAAAACTATCCTTTATTCCAGGGGGGTAGACTTTATATAAGTGTCTTTCCGTGGCTGAGTGAAAGGCATGGCAGAGGCAGAGTGGGACTGCTGTATGTGAGAAATGCTCTGTTTGGCTGCCATCGGTGAGTGGCCCACGCCGTACCAGGAAGTGAAGAGACTTGTTGGAAAAGAGCCGGCATTGTTTGGAGACAGACTTAATGTTGCTATAATGTGCAGCCCCGATGGTATAATGAGTAGCATATTGATTACTGTGGCTGGCCTGGCCGCAGTTGGTCAGCTGCTGTCCTGTGATTGTATAGAAAAGCCTTTAAAAAAACAAAACAGTGGCCTGGATTTAGAGATTGGATCTTCTGAGTTTATTGTTTCCATGACAAGAGCAGCATTATTACAGGCAGAGGTGGCCGATGCCGCGCCTGGCCGCCCCCTGTCTCCACCCCCGGGCTGCTTTTTTTTAAGGTACACGTATACCACTATCACAAACTGTATTCTGCCTTCTCAAAACTCATGTCAGTTTATGTTAAAACTTTCCCAGAGGTTTTAATTCAACTGTATATTTATTGCTGTGATCATAATGTGTTTCTAATATTTTTTCCCCCTCATGTTTGTAAATGCGGTGGACAATATAATGCAAGTACAGCCTCAGTGATAAACATATAGTTTAAGTAATTCCTCTCTGACAGTGTCAATCAAAACTGAACATTTTTGTCTTTGTAATGGAAGAATTTATGATTGAGCTGTTGTAGTGGATTTCATTAGAGTTTAACAGTGTGGCCAGTGATGGCATAATTTTATCAGTGCTGCATTCACTTTGACTACACAGTTGAGTTGACTCTCACAGACACAGTCCTCTTTACCAGCACAAATCCTGGAACAACAGTCAATACAGATATGCAAGACCTGTAGGTTATTACAACAATGCCAGTCAACCTCAGTCCTGCATTGTTCCATGTTCCCATCCACATCACCCCCTATACAGTATGATGCTCTTGACAGTCTTCAGCAAAGGCGTCCAAGATATGTTTGATGCAGGAGAAACAACCGATCCTATGGGTGGTGATTTATACATTTTCCACCTTTCTCTATGACCGTGTCCACATTTACTGTCTATATAATTAACGAAATCAGTGAAGAAAGTAAGTGTTAGTAGGTAGTTATGAAATTGTGAGAACAATAATATCAAATAGGACTCGAGCTATAATGGTAAACAGCCTGTAGTTGGTGTATTTATTATAGCAATGTGTATGAGTATGAAATGAATTTAATTAAACTAGCTAAGCAGCAAATTTCTCTGTAATTGAATTTTGTGTTATGATACATAACAGCTTTGAAGCCTATGAAAATGTGCATATTGGACCAATTTATAGTTGTTAGCAGGTGGTTTAAACGTGTGTAGACAGTAGGCCTGTTTCCCAGCAGACACTTTGACTTGTTTAGTTGAGAGTCTTGGAGAAACCAGATGGGGGCATCACTTACCTAGAATTGCTCTCAGCGTGGAAGTTGAGCTATTTTCCCCTTTTCCCCTTTGCAACTTGCTTCGTGTGTTTTCCAGAACCACATTATTGCTGCAGTCAAACAGAAGACTTAAGACCTAAATATAATTCACCTCTGAAACAGGCCCCCATCTTTTAAAAACATGCTATCTGTGCTTACAAAATCATTGAGCCATGTTCTTTAATGTCATGTCTTTTGTTTGTTTTCTGTTGCATTTGTGGGAGCACATCGCAGGATCCGGGGGGGGGCTTACATACATCAGGGGACTTTTGGTTTTATCTTATTGTCTGCTGATTCAGATGAGGTCATATGCACCAATTGTCAAATAAAATCATTTGAGACCTCAGTTTAATTGATTGACAAGAAGACAATGAAATTGGTCAGTTGCATCTCTCAGCCTATCCGTGCTAACCCCTACTGAACCGTGACAATTCAGTCATTTTCTCCTTTTCTGAACCCCCTCTCCACCTCCCCCTATACAGGACCCCTGGCGGTCCCCGGACCCCAGCTTGGGAACCACCGGGTTGGGGCCATCCCACTCTGCGGGCTCCATGCTACTATTGTCTACCGAGGGAGCGGGCTATTTGCAAAATAAAGGTAGCTTACTGTCTCGGTCTTATCCGCTATGTGGGCTGATACATGCATATGCAAGCAGGTGGTTTTAAAGTGAAGCAGCGGTGAAATGAGCGGGGCTTATCAGAGGTAGTCCCCCCCCCCCTCT
>NW_018128082.1:483604-491375 GCF_001952655.1 Monopterus albus | reverse complement strand
CGCGCGGATGCTGGAAGTCCTCGCCGATAAGGGAGCACATAGGGCTTGCAGCGAAAGGACAAGGGACGCGGAAGGAAGCACGGGGGAGCGTTTTAATACCAAATCGGGACACATGTTGAGCTAACGGACCGCGCCACCTCCCCCTCTCCTCCCAGATGCGTTTGTTTCCTCAGCCGTTTTTCCGTTACTAGTTACTCCGCGTTAGGATAAAGCCAGCGGATCTCCTCTCCGGTTCCCAGGATCCTCGCTCACAGTTTATGGTTGGACGATCATGGATCTCAGTAAAATTGTAAGTGCTGAAGGACAGATTTGTTAGCTTTACTTATGTAAAACAACACACACCGACAGCAACAGATATACCGAAGGCTTGCGTGCTTCTTTGGAGGTGGGGGTGGTGTCCAAAGAAGTCCTGTTGCATGCATATTCTAGGGTTGTTTGCCCAAATACATGTTAGTTATGCTGTATGTAAGCAGGAACTTGTTGTTGTATGCCTATATTACAGCATTATGTGTCCAAGGGAAGTTTGGATTTTGTAGTGGAGAAGGAGGAGGCAGGAATTCTGAGTAGACGATCCTGAAATTTGTTCCAGTGGTTTGCAAACTGAGGCACAGAGTACCTGGTAAATGGAAGAACAGTTTAAATAGACTAGTTTGAGTAATCAGGACAAGACTCAGAGATCACGTGTGCCTAAATGTTCTAATAAAACAACAGTAACCAAATTCTTTGTTAACACATGCTGTTTTTGTGGCTGTAACTTGGGGTCCAGGACGTGAAGATGCCTGTGCTGTGCTCCTCTGTTTATCACATGGCTCAGTCTTCAGCTGCAGGTTAGTGGGAAAAGGTTCAGCGGAGCACAGCTTAAATGTGCCATGAATGCCAATTACAGATTGTATTAATGTCTGTTGGAGACAAAACTAAAGGCACACGGTGTAGGTCTACTGATGGGCAACTGTCATTATGTGACGCAAATGAAAGCAGGTCAGTAAAATATTGGACACTGTGGACTTCGTTACACATTTGACAGGCAAACTAACTGTGAATGATGCGTTCAAGGCTAACGGGCAGTCTATGTTTTAGAGTGTACGGGAGCAGGTGCACATAAGCCAAAGCAACAAGACCAGCCTTTCGCCTCTAACATGGATGGATGGGTGTACTTTTAGTCCTTGGATAGATGTGGGGGAGGGTGGGTGACATGAAAGCACACCCAGAGCCCTCTTATTTCCCAAAGATCCTGAGCAAAAGGAAACAGAGAAGTTTGTGGAGGAAATACTTTAAAACAAATATTAGCCTTTACATACAGAGGCACCAGATCCAGGCAGTGTCCTTTAATACTGGAACAGGAAAATCACTCTCATCTCTGAAATAAATCTCGGCAGCCCACATGAAGTCAGTTGGGGCATGTAGCGCAGACAGGGTGTGGGTGTAGTGATGGAAATACTCCGGTGGATCTCCATTCATTTCAGACAAACCTCTTAATGTTAGTGGAAGATGGTTCACTATTGTAGATCTAACAGAACTCAAGGCCGTTCTCCCCGGTCTTCTTTTTCTGCCAACATGTTTTGGCTTTTTGGCACATAGTTAGACGCAGTGGTATGAAAACAAAGTCAAGAGAGATGTGAGACTCCAAGCAGTCTCCGTTCCCACGCTGTATCAAGGTTGGTGATGTACAGTAGAGGTTTTTTTGGGGGGTGGTGGTTGCTGAGGGACTTGATTGTGTAAGATTCTAATGTTGTAGGGCATGCACGATGATGAATTTGTACAGATATCAGATAAGTGCAATAAAAGTCACCAACCAGAATCAAAACAGGGGATCCTGTGTCCCTGGGTGGCCTTCTTGCATTTTTATGCTGATACAGATTGTCACAGGTTTTTTATAAATGTTAAATATTAACTCATTAACAATCTGGCTTTTGAGTAGAGCTTAAATGATTGGTCAGTCCAAATGAATCGGTAACAATTTTGAGGGTCAGTTGAATATTTTTGTAATTTTGCAAAAATGAAAAACTGTTTGCAGCTTGTCCAGTGTGTATATTTGCAGGTTTTCTGTGGTATTAAGTTAAATAGCTTTTGGACTTTTTGTTGGACAAAACAAGTCCTTTAAAGTTAATGTAAAGTTAATGTCACACCATGTTGATTTTTTTTTGGTAAATGCGTCATGTTTGGAGCATCACGCTCATTATCAGTCATAGATACTGTATATATTCACTACATACATATAAAAATTAATTTTAATAAATGGAATCCCCAGTCAGATGCGAATACTAGTGGGTGCTGTAACTACGTCCACTTTAGTTTTCAGTTTGATCACAGACGGGACAGAAATT
Organism: Monopterus albus; assembly: GCF_001952655.1. Lineage (NCBI taxonomy): Eukaryota > Metazoa > Chordata > Actinopteri > Synbranchiformes > Synbranchidae > Monopterus > Monopterus albus. The sequence continues at coordinate 489,051 of NW_018128082.1, read as the reverse complement.
GATTCATTTGCAGTGTGTGTTATCTGCTGACAGCTACTAGCTAGCGTTAGCTCTCAAACCGAAAGCTGAGATCAGTGTGCAGTCATTTTTGAGTCTGTCACTCTCGTTATGGGATCTCTAGGTTGGCTGAGTCAGCTAAGGACCCGAACAATTTAATTAGCCAAACAAAAAAGTATGCAGGTAACTACAGTGTATAACTCCAAAAATGGCGCCCCCTTCCCAACACACAACACAACACAGTGTGACGTATCTTCACATTCTCTGTAACTTCAGTAACGTCCCTAAGGAGATACACATGCACAGCAAACGGTTTCTTGAACAAATACAACAAATTGAGCTGACAGTTACCAGTCAAACAGACTGTGGTGCTTAGAAGAAATGTGTTTGCTGCAGGAGTGTGACTGTTGTGGGATGGATTCATTGGTGTTGGACCACTACATAAGCCCTCATCGTGTTCTTCAGGACCCCCACCCACCCACACACACAAAGGATGTGATGTTCATGCATCTACAGTGTTGGGGAGTAATGAACAAGTGGGCTGAGGAGCTTCACTGAGGTGCACAGATGCTTCTTTTATAGTGCGTTTTCATGGCATCACCAGTCATGCAGGAAGCTTCAGGGCTGAGGCTCCTTCACACCAGGCTGTAGAAAGCTGACTTATTAGGAGAGGCTCATGAACCTGCCATGGGAGTGTAGGCCTGAGTGTTTAATTATGCTGGAGCCTGGCCTTCAGCATATGTGTGCATCTTTAACCAGCTCGCTACCATCAGGAGTAGAAGCCTGATGCTATGAAGTCACACACCAAATATCCTGAAGCGCTGTATTTTCATGCTTTTTAATGGGATCCCATTGAGCTTATCATTACTACCAAATGCCCTGTTAGTAAGGGGATAAAAGATGCTCAATGGGTTCTGGATCAAACAAGTTCCTACTTGCAGTCTGAGAGGCTTGTATGTGACCGACAACATCAGCCTTCATGGTGCTGATCATGATTAGGTTGTTAGATGTGAAGGTGACATGGGTGGGAGTTCCAGCATCACTCATATCCAGAATTATTAACTGCGAAGCAGGCTCTGTTCATTGTTTTGATCATGGCGCAGACTACGTCAGTTCCCTCCACTGGAGCCTCGACAACATGAGCTCCGCGAGCTTGGAATTTTCCTTCTAACGGTTTGGTCTTTCCCAGCATGTGCATTTGAGTACACAGGAAAAATAGTTGTTCTAAAAAAATGGCCATCATTTCCAGGCCCTTCCTCTCGTCTGTGCCAGCCAGACTCCTTCTCAAGAGGTGTGGAGTGACTGTTGTATGAGTGTGCATGTTCCTGTCAAACAAACCACACAGAAAGGTCCTTAAACCAGCAACACAGAGAGCTCTCTTCAGAGGAGTGACCTTTTCATTTAGGTGGAGTTACTTTTGGAAATTTGTTTTGGCCCCAAAAGGCTTTTTTTTTTCATTTATTATCTGATTTTCGAATGTGTTGTAAAAAAAGTGCAGCTTCATGCTGTTGTGACCTCTGGTGAAGAAGGGTGTGTGTGTGCTTGTGTGAAAACGCATTGTGGTGAGGCTAGTTCTTGGTTTCGAGTGTTTATTTTTGTTCATGCACATTGAACCATAAGAGGATTGTATTATTTTTTTAGGAAATGGGCATGTAGTTTTATCTAGTCAAAATTTCATTGAGAATAATCAAACCACCCAAATACACAAGAAATACTGAGATTAAAGGCCATACTAGTCGTGCTCACAGATGTACTGCTGTAAACAAACCTTGAATAGAACCAGAAAACAGTAAAGCTGCTGTAATGCATTCTTTCTGTGTTAACAGTTGAATCCAATTATTGTGTTTATGTGCTTGTAGTCCTCAGCTCTTTGGATAACGTTAGCCTCTTTCAGCTCTTTGTTTTGGTTTTATGCTCCGCACCTTTGCAGTTTTGGTTCATGCTCGTCGCTCTTATCCGTGATGGTGACAGCAGCAGTATGAAGCAGTTTTCAGGGAAAATGCTGTGGTCAAGTCACTGTATACTACAGAGACAGTTGGAGACTAGCTGGTGAACATAGTGGAGCATTTTGCAGCTAAAAAGCCAGACATTACCCTCGGGGGTCGTCAGAGATCAAACGTAGAACTTAATGAGCGAATATAGGACCTGCATTTGTAATATGAAGCACAATTCCCACTGAATGATAATATGCTGATTTTACAAGCTAGGGGTTGTTGTTTAGTGGTCATATATTAAATGACCACTTGTTTAAAATAACTGATAGAGCGTGCTGTGAAAATAAGACTCAAGTGTTATTTCCTTGAAAGACACCTAGAAGTGTCTGGCAGGAAATGTGAGAGCAGTAGAACGAATGAAGCGTTCAGCCTGACCGACTGTCTCTGGGTTGACTGAGCAAGGTTTGGAGCTGCAGGAGTGGTGGCAGAGCTGGGCATTTTTCAGCAGGCAGGCAGGAAATGGGCAGTGCAGGGTGTGCCAAGACAGGAATCCTGTAACCCTTCCCTTCCCGCCACCACCACTCCCCCACCCCCTGCTGCGTCAGCCACAGCGCCCATGCCTCCACGGCGTTCACAGACAGGCTGTTTACATGTCCACCTATGGAGAAGTCTCAGCAGCAGCCACCCGCCCCCATTATGTGGCATCCGAACCACCATTCATTTATGCTGGAATCTTGAAGTGTGAAAAGTGTTTCCATGTGTGCTCTTGGTTGGGAAAGGTGGAAAAATGTATTGACAGATGGAGTCACATGTGAGTGTGAAGTACAGTTAAGAGAAGATTCATTTTGGTTTGAAGAGATTTCAAAGACCATACTCTAGGTAGTTTGATAATAAGAGTGTGTGATTAAAAGTAAAATAAAAGTATTTCATTATCAGAATCAGCTTATCTTCTGATTCTGACAAATACTTATGTGTGCGCAGTGTTTCTGTCGTGTTAGTGTTGTGATTGTATATAAATCTACTCAACTAGAGCACTGCCAGTCTCTATCCTGTTGATTTACATTTTGAGTTTACCTAAGGTGCTTTTTCCTGTCTTGTCATTACACATTCATCTGAAGATTTCTCAGTAATTCATTTCACCTGTGAAATCAAAATTTGTTATGACAGAATTAGCTCTTTGGAAATTTTCAGCAAGCTTTGGGGGCCATTCTTAAATGGTCTGGATTAAAAACAAGACACTGATTTGTGTCTTAGCTCATTTTATTTTTTGTCTTGTCGTGTTTGTCCATGCTCATATCAGCTGTTGAATTGAATTGACTCGTCAGCCCGATGACAAGGCTTGACTTCAGGATCAAGTACTTGCACAGAGGCAGCCAGAAACCTGATAAATGTGTGAAGCTAAAAGCACAGCTCAGTCTGTCATGGCTGCTCCAACCTCTGTATCAAATGATTGGGGTCAGATAATCATAGTACTGTAACTAAGATTAATCACTGAGCTCCCATACTAAATCGTCAGGGTCACACAAGGACACGTCCTGCCCCTCCTCAGCCGTACAAATCTAAATTCAGTGAGAACAAGTGCTTCCCTGCACTCTTTCATTTGGCTCCGCTGAGGTCATTTTCTCATGACTGAACTCTACTGACTGCGGGTTTTTCCTCATCATTAATGTTGAAATGAAAAGTGCCACAGCCGAGGACAAAAGCTATCCAAGAGGTGCTGTCTTTTCTCTGCTACCATCATAGAGTGATAATGATGTGATGACATATCCCTGGGGCTAAGGTGGAAATCGAATCGCTGAGCCATGCGTTAGTCACCTGTTCTTGTGAATGGGTCAGAGGATGGGGAAGTGACTCAGTGGGTGAAGGCCGTTTCATTTAGCAAGCAGAAGATGCCTCCTCTCTCTCTGAGCGCTGTGCCCTGGCTCCCCAGTGGACACAGCCAGGCTACGATCAGCATATCAATGCCCTGCTTTCTACAGAAGGGCTGATTCGGGGCTGCCAGGCCGAGCTTCACATGCTTTCAACACCAGATCAATAACACTTTGTTCGAAAGCAAAGCTCTGGTAAAACAGATGTTACTGTAGAAACTAAGATGAGAGTTTTGCGTTCAAGAGGGGAGTAACTGAGCAAATCCTTATCATAACTGTTAAGTATAATCGTTTAAAGTGAGGGAAGGATGAAGCATGAAGGAGGATATGCAGAGAAAGAGAGGCGAGGTTGGCCTTCTGTGGACGCAGTGACGTACACTAGGTCCCTCTCCAGTCTAAAGAGGACTCCCTCTGGTCTGTTCTTTGCTCTTTATCCTCGTAATCATTCGCTTCTTACCTCAGATTTAATTTCTTATGGTTTCACTGCTTCAGATGGTCGAGCTGCGAGGAGCAAATAGGCCATTGATGCACCGATGCCAGCAAAGCTGCCAATGCCAGGACTCCTGGGCAGCTGGCACTCTTCATTCAACCCAAGCACAAAGTACAAAGTCTCACTGTGGGCTAATTGGGTCATCTTCATGTGGGAACCAGTTGCACTGGGAGTTTTTCAATCGCCCCTTGATTTCTGTGTATGAGTGACAGGGAGAAAAGGGGATGCAAAATGAGTCGACCCCACACAGCTGATCTTCTTGTAACAGTTGCAGTATATATTAACACCAGCTGATGCCAAAGCTGAAAACAGTGGTAAATGTACTGATGACAAATTGAGACAATGCCACTGTTGGTTGTTTTGACACCTTAATAACAGTCACAGGAAATGACACAAAAGTAACTTCCTTCTTTGCTAATGCAAGACAGATGTATCTAGAATGTAAACGGAGTGTCTGGGCTAAGCTACACACTGGATTTGATATTGAGGATGGTAAGTCTTTTGATAAAGAGTCAGTGTTGCAACCCTTGAACTAGCATTGGAAGTGAAAATGTGCAGGTTTGTGGGTTTGTGAGATGTATTTTAGCAAAGCAAGCAAGAGCAAAATGCAGTGTTAATTTGAACTCACTTACTACAAGACCGCTCGTGTGTTCTTAGCAGAGCTGAAGCTGAGAGATGGTGCTCATTCCCAGCTGTGGTTAGAGAGGCGCTACAGGAAGTTTGATCGTAACTTCCAAAATCCCCAGTGTAGTTGAATGACGTTTTCCTAAAACTGTGTCCAGTAATCAGTCCACTTATGGTTATGTGATTTCTTACTCTTTTTTTTTTTTTTTTTATTCAACAGTAGAAGTTTAAGTTCTTACAAAGCAGATGCTCAAATTTAACTCTGTGACCTTTCTCCTGTGGTCTCGATCAGAGGAAGTGCTGTAGGTTTGACTTATTTCCTGTCTCTTCTGCACAGCCTGGACAAGATCATGTAAACCCTACTGTGTTTGACCTTTACAGAGCTGACACACACAGCCAGAGTCTTGGCTCAGGTTGTCCTGTTGATGCCACAGGACAGGTGTTGGACTTGTAGTTCCAGTTTAATCAGCATCGTGCGTGTTTAATGACGGCCCGGTCGTTGCCTTTACGACGCTCCGTGGTCTCTGCTACATT
>NW_018128082.1:460224-483568 GCF_001952655.1 Monopterus albus | reverse complement strand
TCTGCTACATTCTGAGCACAGACGGACGGACAATGTTGAATCTAGAGTCAGAAATGTTCCTCACACTTCTTACGCTCCTGTGACTCAATCTGAACCTCAGCCATAAAATAGATTTGCATGAACACAAAGTCGTTTGTATCGAGTGTTGGTGTGAGGACGTTGCTGTTGTTTAGACAAGGCAGTTTGAACCAGATTGTTCTTCTCTAATCTGAACTGTTTTGGTTCAAGATGTGTATTTGAAAGGCTCATGTCTGTAAATAAAATATTCTTTGGGTTTAGTCTCCAGACCTTTTGGATTCAAACTAGTCTATAACCCTTGGTAGCATCTCTATAATGTTGCTAATTATTTTATTAGGCTGTGCTGGGTGACACTGATAGCGGCCTGTCCTCCCACGTTGCTTCTCTTCCCTCCTCCCTTCATTACTCCTCCCCCCTTTTCCACCCCTCCTCCTGGCCCTGGCCCGCTCCTCCTCTTCCTCCGGTGATTCCTCGTGTTGAACTTCCAAGCCTGACAGCTCACATGCTGGAAGAGGAGGAGCAGACTCAGGACATCTGTGGGAAGTGAGATTATGAAACGGGTCTCCTGTCCTTTGCTGACCCCAGCCACCACCGTGACACCATGCAAGCAGAACTGACCAAATGCATGTTTGACTTTATTTTTTTATTTTAACTTTGGCATTCCGGGCCAAGTTTTTGCCTCGAGGGGTTTAGACATATGATTTTCATTGTTAAATTTTCCTCTCAAGTGCAGCGTGCTATGTCAGCCACATGCTGCTATGAACACCTTGTTTTGAAACCCATTTGAAACTCTCAAACAATGCAGGCCCGGATCTTAAAGCAGGAACATTTTGTGCCCATGTCTTTTTGTTTATCTCATCACACAGCTTTCCTGTTAGGCTGCGTTACCTTGACGTGGCAAAAATTCACAGCAGTTAACAAATACAGCGTATTTATCCACACTAACAGCCCTGGGCATGGAAACGTCTGTCAGTGCCCCACTTTGGTCCAGACAGTCACATTGTTCTGAAAGCTCCGGTATATCCAGCTCGGTGCTAAAAAGTACCGCAGTGTTTGCAAATTCACTGTTAAATGTTTTTTTAAATAGAGCATCGACTGAAACACTTAAGACAGCTGATAAACAACAGGTACCTACTTTTGCATGTTCCTTTTTCATTATTATTCCTTATATATACAGGTACAACAAAACAAATGAAACTACATGTAAATAATTTGTCACTTTTCTCCCTTTGTAGCATCTTATTTAAATACTAGGGGTGTAATGATCCATCGATCTGTCCAGTCCACACCGACTCAGAAGTATTCTGGATTAAAAAGGACACACACAACAATAAGTGTGCATGTTAAGCTTTAAACAAATCTCCTACTGCAGTGCAGGACATTTTTAACACTCCCATCAAAACTACTGGTGGTTATATGAAAGCCTGTTAATGTCGAACACTACCAGCACAACAACTCTGTGACTGTGCATCAGTGTGATTGCAGTCAAACTGGGCATGTCAGTGGGAATCCTTAACTAATTTGTGGTTAGAAAAGTGGTTAGAAAGGCAAAAAGCAACTTCCTCAAAGGTGGATAGGAGTCAGCCTTTACAACAAACACTTGCTTGCAAACACTTCATGGTTTTTTTTGTTGTTTTTTTGGAAGTGGTGAGAAAATGAAACCGTGGGCTTATTTGTGTTCTCTGTTGTCTCTCTGTTCTCCTTCCTTTCCTCCTCTTCACAGGCTGTCAGCATCAATAAGGCCATCAACACACAGGAGGTCGCTGTCAAAGAGAAGCATGCCAGGAATATCCTCATATTGTCCCTCTGGGTGCGTGAGGAGACGAGTGCCTTTATCCTGGTTTCTGTGTGTATGAGTGGAAGCGTTCTTCCGTGGCTGGAGGGTTATGTTAGTGCAAAATCAAAAGGAGAAACTCGGTGTAACCCTACCATCTACACATGGCCCTGTTCCAGAGCTAATTTAGTCATGTGTGAAAGGACAGACGGAGAGGAGCGCTGTTTGGGGTCTGCAGAGTTTTCTCTCGTATTCCATTTCATCAAACATCCTAAAAAGCACAAAATGCTAATGTAAAATAAAGGGGGAACCACTTTAGGCCACATGGACACATAACATTTCAGTAAAAAACAGTTTAAACTGATGTTAAAAATGCATGTTTTCTGGGTGAAGATTGGTTTTGTGGAAAAAAAGGTGAGTGTATCAGAGTCACATCTCTGAAAAGGAGTGACGTGGATGTCCAGACCTAGATGTAGAAGGACGCTGGGGGAGAGGTAAAGGACAAGTAAAGATATGATAAATGTAACCTTAGTCACAGGCCAAAACAATGCATTACAACACCTTGACTGTCCCCCATCACCCTGCATCCTGGGGACTCATCATGAGAAAGGCGCTCACACTTTCTGGACGGCCGTCAACCGGCTCCCTCTGTCCAGCAACGCGGTGCTCTGCTGGAAGTTCTGCCACGTCTTCCACAAGCTGCTGCGAGACGGACACCCAAACGTATGTAAAGATGACATTGTGTACTCACTGTGTGATTGCCCTGTAAATGAAGAAGAATTGTGCTTCAGTTTATTATTAAACCTTGTCGTTACGTTAACACTTTCCCCCGGTCTCCCTCCTCCTCTGTCGTCCCTCCAGGTGATAAAGGACTCCATGAGGAACAAGGCTGATTTAACTGATATGAGCAGGATGTGGGTAAGGACATAGAGATTTTTATACAGTATTTTTTGCTCTAAGGGATCCAAACCTATTCCACGGGTAATCTTCTCTACTGGTTTTTAAACATTAAACAATATAAGAAAGTTGAATAACAGACTTAATATTCAAAGGATGTGAGACAAGAAAAACATTTTCTGTTTTAAAAGGTGAGTCAGCAGCAAATAGAGGAGGAAGAGGTCTTCTGCTCCCTTTGTGGCATGAAACATTTAATCAAGTGATTTCAATGTTACATGTGCAGGTCAGGGATTTGTATCCCACCTAGAGTGTGTATGTCTTTTTTTTTTTTTAAACCCTTTATCTCCTAATGATAATTACAGCCAAAGTTGTCTTGTTAGTCCTCCTGTAATTTAAGTCCAGTCTAGTGAGATTCTTTTACAAGCGTATCTCTGAGCTGTGTTTACTTAAGAAGTTAAGTTGCATTCAGAAAGACATCGAAGAGGTTTGCACTTATCTGTGTTAATCATTAAATTACATTTGTATAGGGGTGTAACTTTATTTGTAATTTTGCGATATCACGATTAAAAAAAAATTCTCGATGCCGTTGTGGGACTGTGACGGTACATGCCAAACCAAGACATTACTAACCCCCTTTAGGACTGAGATGGCTCTGGATACAGTCATAACAGGGCTGTGTGCTACGCTTTAACAGAGATGGGCATACAAACCGGGCGCACATCCACTTAGTAACCACCCTTAATTTTCCCCCATATATTTTTTTTTTTGTGTTTGAATAATATCGCATTGTGGACTCTTTAATCATACTGTGAGTTTTTTGCATCGTTACAACCCTGCTGTTATAGCTTTTGTGACGGGGGGCTGTCTTTTTATGGTCATCATCACAGATCGCTTGTTTCTCGGCACCCTGCCGCTGTCAGAGTGGCGTGACAGACAGGGTGGCCTGTGATGGACAATGCCGTGCCAAATGTGACAGTGAGTGCTCACAACACGACATCTGCCATCTAGATGTCCGAGCTAAGAGACATTAATATTACACAAGCTAATCTGTAGCTCTCACCTGTTTGGAAGGAGCATGAGTTGAAAACTGAACCTTACTGGGGAAGTGCTTTCTGTGTGGATTAAAAGTCTCACTGGTGATAACATTTGCATTGATCTGAGTAAGTCCATGATACCAGTCAAGATATTCACAGGTTTATTGTGTAAACCTGTACATACTCTTCTCCATTAAGCCACAAAATGTGCTTAGTCACTCTTCAGTTATGTCTGAAGCAACGGGGACTTGGGTGGAGCCCCAGCTATTAGTTGTTCTTACTCAGTTTTTGCTGATGTCACTAGGCAGGAGTGTAGAGGAAATTGGGTACCTGTGACTGGGGCTGTGGCTTCTTTCTCCTGTTGTGTCATCACCCACTGCACTCCCAGGCTCAAGGAAAAGGGAAATGAGAAATTACCACTGTTGTTCAGCTTTGTCCTCACTCTCAAAACAAATACAAGCCCTGCAGTATGAAAATGTTCATTGTGTGCTTTCAGCCACAGTTATTTCTCTACAATACCAAATGACTTGCTCACTCAGTGTTCTCTTACCACCTGACATCCATGAGGAGAAATGTGAATTTTCTGCCTTTGCTCCCGTCTCCCCTCCACTCTCCTAATGTCTTTCTGCCCCTTCTTCTCTCTCCCACAGGGTCACCTGAGTGAAGGCTATGGGAAGCTATGCAGCATCTACCTCAAACTACTCATCACCAAAATGGAGTTTCACATCAAAGTGAGTTGGCCTGGCCTATAAAACCCAGCACCAGTCTCCCACATCGCTCATTATCTTTGTCTCAGACTCTCCTTTTAGTGCCAGTGTGTCTCTGGAGGGGGTGGGGCCGGCTTCATAGAAAATTCTGCCTTTTACTCTAATGGCTTCTTGAGAATCTGTAATGTAGTCTTTTCATGAGACAGCTGAGCAGAGTGGCACAGGGACCAGAGGCAGTGCTGATGCTCTCGCAGGAAAATGTAGTTGGTTGTTTCATTGCTGAGGGCTGGAAATTAATTTGAAACCAAGGGTGAGGACATTTTGGTAAGACACGACTTGAGAATCAGAGGATTGATGTGCCACTTTGACCTACAAAACCTTTGATCTGCTGTTCTTTCACATCTCCATGGCTCTATTTACTCAGCCCACTGTTACATATTCCTATAGATCAGTGTCCAGATTGATGTAAAAGCTTGAAGGGCTGTCTAAGATTTAACCTTAGCATGTCAGTGCTGCTGAACTCACAGCGGTAGAAGTAATACAAGTTCTCTGATCATGCACTCGGTAAAGGTCATTTAATCAGCATCAGTACATAAAATGTGAGATTCTGTCTGTAAATGGTCCCAGCCTCGTGTCAGATGGTGACAGCTGAACGTCATGATTTAAGTTTAAAGCTTCCTTCTGTCGTCTTCTTTCAGAATCCCCGTTTCCCAGGCAACCTGCAGATGTCAAACAGACAACTTGACGAGGCGGGAGAGAACGACGTTAACAACTTGTGAGTGAGACGCGCTGCCTCTGTTGTTATTTTGGTTATTGCTGAGTAGGACCTGCAAGAATCTCAACTGTGGGGACAAGTGTGAAATGAAATGAAACTACATGAATACTTTTAGCTGTGTCGCACCATAGCTGACCCTCGTATATGAATAGAAACCAAAAGGTTGTATCACTTTAATCAGATCAACCAACCACAGTGCTGTGTCACAAGTGTGGATTATATTGGATGTTTTACTCCAGATTTGAACATGACTCAGCCAGTCAGGACTGGCTGGCAGGAAGGAAGGAAACTCTCCTTTCTTAATAAAGAGCATCTCAGAGTAAGGCTGCCACCTGCTACTGTTGATGATGGAGCTGTGTGTCTTTGTTAGAAGCGAATTTACCTTCTTTCCCCCTCCAGCTTCCAGTTGACGGTAGAGATGTTTGACTACCTGGAATGTGAGCTCAACCTCTTCCTTGGCGGTAAGTTATTTTAGTCTGGCTGTCTGTGCTACCAGCTGTGCTTGTCTGGAGCAGACCTCACCAACACACACACACACACACACACTCAGACAGGAAGACAGTCTGACTGATAAACGCACTGTACAGGAATAGGCACTGTGACAGACAGATGTGGACTGATGATATCCATCGTATCATCAGAGCTCTCCCTCATCTGACTCGAGGCTGTTAGTGGTTACATGCTGCACTTATAACCCTGCTGTTGTCTGGGTGAGTCATCCTACGTTACGGTCTCTTAAAATATGAACTGAACTAAAAATAGACAACTGCTATGTCACCAGGAGCTCAGAAGAAATGCGGGAAAAGCTGTGCACACTCTGGTTCTTAAATGAACAGGAGGAAATTATGTTCTGGTTTCTATTTATCATGCCCTTCATTCTGTGTCCTGATGATGATATCTCCTGCTCCTCCTCTTCCTCTTTGTATAGAAATGGAGATACCTGCTAAAAATGGATCTCTACATTAGTGTTTAGGACAAATTACAAACAAAGTCCATAACATGTTAGAACATCCAGATCTCAGAGCCTCCTCTGGTCTGGTTTATTTAAAAGCATCACGTCATCCAGGGGTAAAGAAGCCAGGCCTGAGGTGTCTCTCTGTGTGTGTGTGTGTGTGTGTGTGTGTGTTTTCTAGCTGTGCAGGAAACCACACCTCTGCAGCGCACAGAGGCTCTCAGGGCCTGGCTGTGGGGTTGTTTGTGAGCAGGGCAGCAGGGAAATGAAAGAGGGCCATAATGATGGCTGCAGAGAGGGAGTCAGACAATCCAGTTAGTGTTTTATAGTGCTGTGCCCTCTTCACTTGACTTTAAACCTTTTTTTTTAAAGCACCAGCATGTGTGTTGCTGTCAGACACTTTTTTATTAGTTAATTTTCATAGCGGAGGCAGCAAAATAGAGAGACTCACAACAGCACGACTTCATTGTTTCATGAAAAATTCATGATTGATGAGCCTCATGCATGACCGTGTCTGTGTTTGTGTTAATAATCACTGATTTTTCCATGTGTTAGTGTGTGTGATGACTCCTTCTGTGTTTGTAAAAAATCCCTGATGGGTTCGCATGAGACTGTTTGTGTATACACCCACGGGCCACTCTATTAGGAACACCTGTACAGTTGTATGCAATCCAATGCAACAGTTCCTCCTTAACATCTGTGTTTATGAAGCTCAAAATGTTTGTTTTTGCTGAAATAAATGTATAAATTCACTTATACGTTTATTAGTGAAGTCATAGTTAAAGGTGGTGTTATACTAGACTACATTATATTTAGAGGTGTTTTTATACTTTTGTCCTCCTCAGTGGCCGGTGAGTGTACGTTGATCTTGTGGATGCATATTTTGATCTGTTGCTTGTTTCTTTCTCCAGTATTCAGCTCTCTAGACATGTCGCGGTCGGTGTCAGTGACGGCAGCGGGTCAGTGTCGTCTGGCCCCTCTCATCCAAGTCATCTTGGACTGCAGTCATCTGTACGACTATACTGTCAAGCTGCTGTTTAAGCTGCACTCCTGTGAGTCACACGCACACATCTATTGGCCAAAGTGAACAACTACAGACTTAATAAAAACAGTACAGAGTAAATATACAGGATGCAAATATCCAGCGTTTTTGGACCTTTTTCTGGTTACTAGAAAGCCTTCTTAACTTTCATGTTATAGTGATGCACATGTATTGACTCAAAGATGGGGAAAAGGAAAATATCATTTATAGTATTTAATAATTCACACACAACACGGGGTCGTTAGTCAACGGGCCTCATGTAAGAATCAGTTACATGAACAGATTCATCCTCAAGTGGCACATAAGAGCATTTTAAGAGCCTTTGTGGCACTCACGAGGTTTCTTACTTAGGATTTTCTCTTAGGTACAAACACATTTCACTGTTGATTAATGTAGAAATTTAGGATAAGAATACGAACATGTTCTCTTGCGAGAGGCTCATTATTTTGGAACTTTGTCGCTGTCTGTCATGACTTGTCACAGTAAAATTTATTTGATAACAGGTGTGAATTAAGAGTTTAACCCTTATTTGGGTGCTTCAACAAAAATCTTCAAAGCTATCATGTCATTTTGTTGGTATTCTTATCTGAAATCTGTTCATATGACTGTTCCTGATGAACACCACCTATTCACAGGGGAGTGCACATTAGTAGGTTTTGATTATTAGTATAATCAATGACCCAAATTTATTAAATACGACTTTCTGTTTGTGCTCTTTCTGCTCTGTTTGTAGGTGATTTGCTTTTACAAAAATATCAGTTGTCAGAAGTCAGCAGACAAAAGCCTAACACATTTAGGAGTGTTTGTAGTAGAGCTGCAACTAGTGATTTGTTTTATTATCAATTAATTTGTTGATTATCTTTATGATTAATAATTTAGTCTGAGATGTCAAAAAGTTGCAACCTCCCAGAGCCCAAAGTCAGTGTCCCTAACTTGCTTATTTTAACTGTCCAACAATCCAAAACCAAAACACATTTTATTCACTATCATTTATAATCAAAATTTGCCGCAAATCCTTATATTTGAGAAGTAGGAACTAGCAAAAACTAAGACAGTAGACACCAGTTAAGTTATATTCTGATCACCTCCACTGTTGCTGCTGCAGTCAGAAGCTGTATTACAGGATGTGAAAATATGCAGACACCTGCCAGTGATGTCTTCACTACAGTAATACTGCACTGCGACAGAGATAAAGTCAGAAAGGAGGTTAGATTTATGGCAATATCATCTTTAACAAACTGTTTCTGATGAAGAGAGGACAAATTGTGCTGTAGCCTGTTCTGGTATATCAGATTAACAGCAACAAAAGTGACTTTAGACTTTGTTCAGATCAGGACGTTATGTGGAGAAAGACACTGTACATGACTCATGTACTGGACCCCTCCTGAGTCTTGTTCATAAGAGAACATTTTAACACAAGAAATTTTCTTACATCCCTCATTTGTAGCAAATCTGTTCATATGTGTGACTCACTGTCACTTGTCAGTGTTGGATATAGGTCGTTTCTAGCTTTACCTGTAGCTCTTCAGCATCCTGTGGTACAGAAATACTGTGTGTGAACACTAACCACAGGTGACACCTCTCTTCAAAGATGAAATTGTGACACGCTCTTCTCTGAGTTAAAGAATTTTTCACACCCTTGAACCTTCAGAGACCCTCTGGCTAAACTCAAAAATGCAGTTAGTTCAGTTTCAAAAAGACTTTTCTCAGTTTCTGAAAAGTAGAGGATTTAAGCTGATATAATACTGTATATTGTACCTGAACAGTTTTGGTGTCCCCAGCCCTGACGTGTTTGTGTCTTGTGTGTTGGTGCAGGCCTTCCAGCAGACACTCTCCAGGGCCACAGAGATCGCTTCCAGGAGCAGTTTAAGAAGTATGAAGTTCACTTGCAGTCACACACAGGCAGAAAACCAGTCATTCACAGCTTCACCGTACTCTGACCGATCCTGACCCTTAGGGCTGAGCTCTTAGTGCTGAATGGATTTTTCAGTGTCAGACTCCTCTGCTCTGTCTGAACCTTCTCACATCGATTTTCTGTTTATTCCTGGGCTCCTTCTTCTTCCTGTCCTTACCTTTGTTCCTCTCCGTTTCAGGTTAAAGAGCCTGTTTTATCGCTCCAGTAACTTGCAGTATTTCAAGAGGCTGATTCAGATCCCACAGTTGCCTGAGGTGAGGGCCACCCTCACTAATTTTTAGATTTTCCACATTTTAACCACACCTAATGCTCAAGTTGATCCATGACGGTTGTTTCAGTTTTCTGTTTAGCAGATTGTTTAAGGTCCCAACAAAAAGCTATTCTGGTTATTTATAGACTCTAAAACAGTCTCAGATGCCCTTTAGTCTTTTCCATCAGTTACATCTTACAATACCTTATTATGTCTTTCTTTTCATATCAGTTTTGAAGCTAATGTCTTTTCAGATTAGAAGCTCTAGTGAGACTCACAACAAACTAATACCATAAGCTGCTCCTTACTGCTCTTTCCCCTGCTCGTCAGGTCCTGTTTCCTAGCAGTGACATAAACGACTACTGTATCATCCTGAAGCTAGCATTAACTGGTTAATGAGCAAACCCGGCAGTCTAGTAGAACACTCTGGTTACTATTAATGTGAGACAAAGCCCTAATTTTACACAAAGCATGAATTATGCTGAAATTAAAATAATGATTTAACGCAATAAAAAGGCAAACTCATGGCCATGCTAGGTTGCTAATGCTAGCAAAACAAACATGTTTAGGTATAGATGCTAACAAATCCAGAAGGAAGAACACCATATCGGAATCAAATTGGAGTCCTTTGACTGCTTTTAATTCCATCTCAAAAGACCAAACGGATGTTGACTCTGGTTTTTGTTCTTTAGCTTTGTCCCACTCTTTCTGTGCAAAAGAGCATGATCTCTTTGGTCTGGCAGCCGCTGTTTCAGACGTTTAGAAGACGAGAGGTCCCTCTTGGCTCGGTGTTCAAAATTACTACTTGCTCCTTGAAAAATGTTTCTTATAACCTTCACTCAGTGGCAGGTGGGGCTAATGTACAGGGAATATTTTGACAGTAAAAAGTAGAGAAGCTGGAATAACAACAGAAGGACTGTTACAGAGAGACACTGCATCTTGTCCCATTTATCAGACAATGTGCAGAAGATAACTTAGATAATGCACCTTTTATCAAGGAGAAGCCTATATTGTGATTAAACGTGTGCTTTGTGATTCTTGCAGAACCCTCCTAACTTCCTGCGTGCGTCAGCTCTGTCAGAGCACATCAGCCCTGTGGTCGTGATCCCCGCCGAGTCGTCGTCCCCTGAGTCAGAGCACGTGGTTGAAACAGATGACCTGGTAGACACAGACATCCCTGTGCTGCCGGTAACTAAATGCAGTCCATCTGTTTTGTATCCGATTGGCTTCTTGGCTCTTATCTGTGCTGTTGTAATCAGCAATCAAACCTTTAGGGATGTTGTGTTTGTGGGAGTTGTCAGGAGAGAACAGATGCACAGAGGGAAGCTGGTGGAAGAGCTTGATTCAGTAATAATATAATAGATAATGCAGTAATGAATGGCATTTTGCTCCCACAATCCAGCTGCAAAACACCTGGATTATAACCTCTGCATTAGCAGTTCGGAAAAATAAATCCTTTGTTTTGTTATAAATTCCAGTCAGTAGTTTAGAAGATATGAACTATTGGTGATGACTGTGTCATAATAACTATTATTCTAATTTCAGGCAGCAATATAAAGATGGCAATTATAACCTTTATATCCTTCCTTTTAAAACCTCTTGTTTTAAACACACAGGCTGCTTTGGAGACCAAGTTTGACGACCTGTTTGGCACTTCAGCTGCTATAGATCCCTTCAACTTCAACAGTCAGAATGGCATGCGCAAGGACGACAAGTAAGGCTGGAAAATGTCACATTATGAATGTCTGTATGATTATACTGCAGCTGTCATAATGATGTAAAAACATCACCCAGAAACACAGCTATTCTTCAAATCAAACTCCTGACAGTGCAACAATACTGTATTGTTTGTTATATTAATACATCAACATGCAGAGTCCTGTTGCTTCAGTCATAGTTCATCAGAGTGACAGCCCAGGGGAAGAAACTGTCCTTGTGTCTGGTTGTTTTGGCATACAGTGACCTGTAGCGCTGTCCAGAGGGGAGGCGTTCAAACAGTTTGTGTCCAGGGTGTGAGGGGTCTGCAGAAATCTTCTCTGCCCTCCTCTTGACCCATGAAATGTACAGGTCCTCCATAAAGGGCAGGCTGGCACCGATGATTCTATCTGCCATCTGAACTGTCCGCTGGAGTCTATTCCTGTCCTGTTTGCTTGCTGAGCCAAACCAGGCAGTGATGGATGAGCAGAGAACAGACTCAGTGTAGAACTGTATCAGTTGTAAAACTAATGCAAAGTTAGAAAAGAATAAGGGCACAAATCAAACAAAAATTCAGTTCTGACAGATGACAGTCACCAGTGTCAATACTGTGAATTTATTTATTTGATTACCGAGAGCTGCTTTGTCTGTATCCGTCAGAGACCGTCTGATTGAACAGCTGACGAGGGAGATCCAGGCCCTCAAAGATGAGCTGGAGTCTTTCAGACTGGAGGTAAAGACTGGGGGAGCCTCATTTATGCTGTTACTGGTTTCATTTCTCTTTTCTTGCTTCATTGTGTCTCCATCTATCACCAGAGTGGTCGGTTGTGTCAGGCGCTGAGGGGGCGTGTCAACGAGCTGGAGGCAGAGCTGGCCGAGCAGAGCCACCTGAGGCTGCAGGCTGCAGGAGAGAGCGAGTTCCTGAAGGCTGAGCTGGATGACTTGCGGAGGGTCAGAGAGGACACCGAGAAGGAGCAGCGGAGCCTGACGGAGATAGAGAGTAATGTAGTTTGAAGATTTCCGCTTTTAGGTTTAGGCCCCTTCATTGTTTAATTCTTCTATTTGCTCCTGGTTGTATCCAAGACTCTACTAAGGGATGTTGACTTCAGATGTTCAGATGTTGTGGGAAACATTGCATCTTCTCTTGTTCTTGTGGGGTGAGACCACAAAACATACAGTATATTACTTAAATGCTTTAGATTTGGAGACGGTTTCTGACACTGACCAAAATAAGGCAAGAAAACGAGTGAGTTGAAGCACAAGAGAAGATAAAACTAAAGGTTATTTCATGCATTTCTGGTGCTGTTGCCTCATGTGCTGTAAACTGTGTTTGTCTGTGTCTTACATCAGGAAAAGCCCAGGCCAATGAGCAACGGTACACCAAACTGAAGGAGAAGTACACAGAGCTGGTTCAGAGTCATGCAGACCTTCTGAGGAAGGTGAGAGAGACAGAAATCACTTCTACATGATCTTTAAATCCTTCTGTGTGTCCCTGTGCCCAACCACAAAAGTGCCGTCCTCCAACTGTCCTTTATATTTCCACTAAGCTGAAGATCTAGCGTATGTCTTAATTACTTTGGTGTGTTTCCCTGCGTGTCCTCGTTGGGGTGTGTGTGTGTGTGTGTGTGTGTGTGTGTGTGTGTGTGTGTGTGTAGAATGCAGAGGTGACCCGGCAGATGACTGTGGCTCGGGCAGCACAGGATGAAGTGGAGGCAGTGAGGAAGGAGATGCAAGAGAAGGTGAAGGCTGCCCAAGAGGCTTCAGACAGGCAGGTGAGGATGAAATCGATATTACAATTGCTAATAAACATGTGCAGCAAGTTAACCCCATGCTTTTAACTCAGTGTGATTTGCTAGAGGTTCAGAAAGCTTGAACCATACCGCTCTAGCTATTCTGAGCTTTGCAAACTGTACAGAGCAGGAAATTGAAGAAGTGTCATCTGAGGGCTGAGAAGATGTTTGAAGGGCCCACAGACTCCATTAGAGACTCAGCTGACTCTCAAATCTGATATTTCACTTTAGATTAAAGTGTTCCTATTATTTATGTTTACAAACTGAGCTGGTGTGAGCTGCCTCTACTGAGATTTTGACTTTTCTTGCGCAGGAGAAGGAACAGCTGGAGCAGCTTCAGGAGCTCCAGAGAGAGCTGGTGTCCACCCGGGTGGAGCTGGACTCCCTGAAGACCACCATGGCCTCATCACAACAGGTCACTCAGCTTTACTACTCCTTTCACACTAAAGGTGTTTTCCAGTTTGTGTACCACTCTGCACTTGTGTTCTTCCAGATGTGTTCCAGCTCAAAGTCTGCACCCAGTCAAGTACTTATAAAAAACAAACAAACAAACAAAAAAAACAGAAGTGTTCTTGCTCTGTCCATTTTGTCAAGGATGCTTTGGGAGCTGACTTGTGTGGACTTGGGGCGGTCAAGTATCCTAGAATACACTGCACACCAGCTATCAGCGTTTGAGCTCAGAGCTGTTATAATTTTCATCCTAGGACTGAATGCAGCCCTTTTTTCCCCATAATGATAACCACAGAAATTTAGACAGATAATATAATTCTAGATCCTGGATCCAACTTTTCAAAAGCCAGTTTTGAAAGCTTGGTAAATCAGGGTCCTAGATCCCGACTCTGATGGTGGAAGTTTACAGCTTACAACTCTTGAACTTTTATTTATGAATGCGGCATGCAAGCCCCCCACCCCCCAAACAGTGAAATGTTCCAGCATGATCAAATAACATTTTCCATTTTGTCATATTTCTAAAAAAAAACATTGTCTGTGTGCTCCTGCTTTACTTCCCTCTCTGTCATTCCCTCCATCCCTGTTTTTGTCTTCCCTCTTAGTCACTGACTGCTCTTCTACTTCAGCCATTATCTCATTCAGTTTCTGACAGAATTGAAATGCTAATACATTTCTTTGACATCAGTGATTGAATGAGTTGGTTTTCAGAGTGGGCAAATTGTTTAAACAGAAGAAGAACTGCTCTCTCCCTAAGCCTCTCTCCTGGCTTCGTTTTTCATCTCTGCACGACCGAGCTAAGTGGAACTTGCGGATTCCGAGTTGTTTACAACAGGCTCCTGAAGGCATTTATTTAAGAGACCAGAATGAAAACACAGAAGCATTAACTCTTTGTCCAAATGACAGCTTGTATAAATGCACATGTTTGGGTCCTTGCATTCTACATACTTACTGGATATTAGTGGAGGATTTCATTACAGGATCCTGAGTATGATGTTTATTCTTGCATGTTATGTGGACGTAATACACCTCTGTCTGTAGCTGTTAACTCTCACTATCCTTGACAGCTTCACTGATTGACTGAGTGCCCTTGACTTCAGATGTTTCTCTGTATATGAACTGTACCTCTCTTCTCTCTCTCTCAGCCTCCCACTCCTGTCACCCTATTTTTATAGCATCTACGTATTCACTCTGTCACTCTTTCTGTCCTCCTCCATCTCTCTAATCTCACACACAGCAGCCCACATTTTCTCACTCTTGTCACATGCTTCTAGTGTCCAGCTCTTAGCAGCTTCTGTCATGCATTTTTATATTCTTAACAATTCTCTTTCATGTCTGTGCATTTCTCCTCCTCTGTCGGACCTCCTGGCACCCAGGCTGTAAGTCTCTCGCCTGTTTATTGTGGAAACACCTCATTGTTTAAACCTCTGCCTACAAAAGGAGAGTAGTTAATAGTCCAGATATTTCTTCCAGCACACAGGATCTGATGTAACTTCACTCTGTTGCCACAGCTCATTGCATTGCAGCAGGTTGCACAACCACAGCTGCGTAGTATTCTTTTGATTGTAAACTTGACCTCCACCCACACCTCTCGAGAGACTGTCTGCCTCTCCACAAAGTGGAGCCGGTATTGTTATAATCAGTAGCTTTAGATAAAGTGCTTCTTTATTGTGAGGTCGGAGCATTCGCATCATTCCACATCCGGACATGTCCTGACAGCTACATACAGTATAAACCAAACCATGTTGCTCTTTTCATTGTGTCTTGAAATCATTTTCTTCCCTTGTCTGTTTCATCCTTTTTTATTGTCTGTCCATCTTTTATTTCCCCCATGCAGTCAAGTGAGGCTCTCGGCACACAGCTGGCTGCCCTGGCGTCTGAGAAGGCTGAGCTGGTGCAGTCTTTGTCGAAGGTGGAGACAGAGCTGGTAGTCCAGGGGCAGGAACTAGAGCGAGTCAAAAGCTCACTGGCGACTGAGCGGGAGAATGGGGTGAAGACAGCAGAAGCCTTGCAGAATCAGCTCAATGAGAAGGTGAAGGCTTGTCACGTTCTTCATTAGCTTTCCTAATTAACTCTGGTAATCAGCTGTCATACATCAAGCAGATGTTTCAGTACCAAATAACAGAACCACCGAGAGTCATTGTATCTAATGACTATCTTTATTTTTCCTATTTAGATTCTCTGGCATTTCACATAAAGGTTGGTGCAGTAAGTTTAGCCATGTCTGTGTATCTTTGTGTTCACAGGAGAGCAGGGAGCAGGCCCTGGAGAGCCAGCTGGTGGCAGCTCGCTGGAGCAGTCTGCAGGCAGCTGTGGAAGAGGCAGAGAAGATCATCCGGGACTCACTGGCTCAGATAGACAACCCGGCACACATCAGCTCCACCAGCTCCGCAGGTCAGAAGCACATGCTTTAAAGCTGTGGCAACTGTTACAACACACAACGATGCTGCTGTGATTCAGACAAGGAACACTAATTAGCACTGTGTGTAGTAATGTTTTTTGTCTTTGCTTCTATCTCGTCGCCCCGTGTCTTCTGTCTGCAGATTACCTAGCATCCAGGTGTCAGGCTTCTTTAAACTGTATTGATCGACTCCATTCTGCCAGAGAGGCTTTCATAGCAGACAACACGGGTGAGATGAGTCGCTTTAGCTTTGTAAAGATTCTGTACATTCTGTAAAGAATTGTAACAACAGTTGTCATTTTAATGGTAATTCTCAAATGGAAAAACACATGTTTTAGCCACTTGTAGCTCTGCATTTTAATGAAATACACTGCATTCGGTCTAATATAGCTGTTTCCTGTTAGCTAATAAGGTAATGGCTCGCTATTGTCCCTCCTAAATGCTGGCACAGTTGTTGTAAGGTTTCTGTAGCTCATGTTCAAAATACAATTTCTTTGTTTAGATGTGTCTGAGCTGGTACGAGCAGTGACCCAGTGTGGCCACCTGGTGGGCGACGCTATCGTTCAGGGTAGTGCCACCTCCCACATGGTGCCTGTGGAGCAAGCTGATGGTAGGTTTGTATGTGCATGTGTGTGATACAGAGATATAGAGAATAGATTGCAGTCTCCAGTTCTCTCCTGATATTAATCTGTGGGTGACTCCTTCAGCCCAGACATGTTGCGACTTGTCTGTGAGTAGCTCATCTCCCGTGTTACATGATTACACTAAGGTTGTACAATGTGAGTCGAAACTATTGTCTACATAATGTATTGGGGTTTACACTAATTGCAGCACTGGAAAATAATCTCCCTGTGAGTCTGTCATAATATCAGTTTGTATATCTGAATGTCCGGCTGCAGAATTCACTTTCACCTTTCAGAAAGGATAGAACAAAATTACAGACTTCAAACATGACTAATGTTTGTAGAATTTGCTCTCAGGAGAGATTTTAGCAGCCTGGGCAAGTCTAAACAAGCCAAAATATAAATGAGCCCTGGCCATTTCTGCAAC
Source organism: Monopterus albus (assembly GCF_001952655.1). NCBI lineage: Eukaryota > Metazoa > Chordata > Actinopteri > Synbranchiformes > Synbranchidae > Monopterus > Monopterus albus. The sequence goes on along the minus strand of NW_018128082.1, from coordinate 466,821 downwards.
AACAAACAAACGTGTAGAACTGAAACTTGTTCCGGCTGAAGCTCCGTTTGTAGCTGTCGCTCTGGGAATCGATGGAGAGCGCTTTGTCCTCAATTTGCTGAAATAGGTGAATTCGGCATTTGAAAGCCTGTGTACAGTTTGATGCAAATCAGCCGTCCTACATCTAAAAACACAGGTCAACAGCTGCTTTAGAGGTACTTTTAGTGTCCCTCCTCCTCCTCAGCAGAGTGGCTGTTTCAGCTGTTAGTTGACACTTAGCCTGAGGGGATGTAGTATAATTAACACGGCAGCTGCAGCCACTAGTGACACTGTTATGCATAAGAGTTTACAGAAATCACAGTATGTTTTTTATTATATACTTTATTGGCAGTCATTTGTGTGATAACACATGTGTTTTCCCTATCCTTGTCTCTCTCCCTGTCAGCCCTGTCTGAGAGTGTGAAACTGTGTGGGACTGAAGCTCTGGCTCTGCTGGGACAGCTGAAGCAACGGGACAGCCTGGCCGCTGCAGACAAGAGCAAGCTGAAGGCAGCTCTCGAGGCCATCTTAGCCACCGCAGAGGTCTGTACTTAATACTTACACACTAATGTTTGTACAGTTGCCGCATGATGATGATTTTACAAAATCTAGACCTCGGTAAAAGGTTAGAAGGTTTCTTTTTTGTGTTGTTTGATGTGTTCAGTCATCTTTACCAACTTCAGCCTCTGTTCTTTTGTCATTTCAGAAACTGCGTCCTCGGGGTTTGGAGCTACAGCAGGGTGAGCTGGGAGACCTTGTGGAGCAGGAAATGGCTGCAACTTCTGCTGCTGTGGAGTCAGCAGCTGCCAGGATAGAGGTGTGTGTGTGTGTGTGTGTGTGTGTGTGTGTGTGTGTGCGCTGTGTTCATCTGACAGCAGATGTGTAATGAAAAGTATTTTCTGTGTGTGTAGTTTATGTGCTGTGTGAAAACTTTGCCCCGTTTCACTTCACAGCAGTATGAACTTCAAAGTGCCTTTTGTTCTCTGTCTTTTGTGTGTCCGTGGATCCCAACAGGAAATGCTAAACAAGTCTCGAGCAGTTGATACAGGAATCAAGATGGAGGTCAACGAAAGGTAAAACTCGGATTAGCGCTAGGTTTGAGAGCTCTAGAGAAACAGACTAAAATCAGTTTTTCACCGTTGCATCACGTACAGTTAATCATATATCTGCAAACACAGCTGTCTCCCAGGTGGAAAAGTCTTCACTCAGGGTCTAATTTGTTCCTAAGGGGGAAGAAAAAGTCAAAACTGAATACTTGAACAATCTTGCATCTAAATGAGTTCACAGAGAGTGCAGGGACATCACCTTTGTTATTCTTACAAGAATATCACATTTTCCTGAAATAGAAGTACAGCTGACCCACAAACAAACATTTCTACTTTCTCTGGCTTTGTCTCGGCTTCGCTCCTCTTCCCAGCACTCAGCCAAGCTTCCAGTTATTTGTTTGTGGAAGCAATTGGCCCATGATGTCATAGATACAAATAAAGGCAATGAAGTGGGAAAGGATGCTCTTTGACAGTCACTTGGTGTTTCAGTGCAGCTGCAGATAATCGTGCACTGAGGGCCGATGTGCAAAGAATTTCATCAGTTCAGTCACAAAGTCTGTGCAAACTGCAGTCTAAAGGCAGTTTGTTCAGAAATCTGTTGATTACATTATTGGGGAGACGTTTGGCTCTCTGCACCAACCTTAACCATCACGGTGATTTGTTATGAGCACTGAACCTTCCAGTGCTACAGGGATGGTGGCTCTTTAGGGTTTAGATTCATACAGATGTCAGTTTATGTTTAAACTCCAGAAATGAAGATAAATGGTGTATTATTCATAAAGGCTGTGCAACAATTCTCTTTGTGGGAAAGTTTTCTGCGCTCCCTTTTCTCTCATCTCTACCACTGACCTAATTATAAATGTAAAAAGAGTTGTTTTCTTAATAGCAGTTAGCTGCAGATAAATAAACAACTACTGCAGCCTCAGATATTGAGAATTTAGGTCAGTGGTGCATTGGTCTTGTGGTAACTCAACTGTGGCGAAACTACTTCCTAATAGAGGCTAATTTTCTTTTGTTTTGAGCTCTAGTGTTTAAAATGAAGCAGCTGTGTGTACAGGTTGTTGATATTTTTTTAGCAACATGGCTCATAAAATGAGCAGATTGGATGAATATAAATTGCATCCAAAATATTTGCAGGCACACAAGATGTTTTCCTTCATGTGATCATTGTTAGCAGCAGCTTGTGTCCTCTGCTCTGTCGCCCCCTGCAGGATTTTGGCCTCCTGCACGGAGCTGATGCAGGCGATCAAGGAGCTCATTCTGTCATCCAAAGATCTGCAAAGGGACATCGTAGAGAGTGGCAGGGTGAGATATTCTCTTCTTTGTTTCTTCCCATAGTGAATAGAAAGGAACAGTTTTGGGACTGTTTATAAATTTCTCATCAGATTTTGGATAATCTGCATAATTTCTTTAATTACAAAATATAACCCCTGCGAACTGACCAATTAGAATCTACAGTTTATTGGTCGTAAATACTTAATTGTAATGTCTAAATTTCATATTAATATTGGTAGAAAGCTATTTTTTGGTCCATTATATGTATGTAGTGTATGTTGCATGGTCCAGGGGATTTGTACTGTTGTGTGTGTGTGTCGTTTTTTTTTTTTTTTTTTACTTAAAATACAGAATATGTAGATACGAAAAAATATGTTGACACCTCACCAAAACTATACTAGTACTGTTTCAGGAAGTAACAAAAATAAAATGTGTTATGGTGAAATCCCATTATTTTAAAAATGTGTAATTATTATTCTGATGAGTGTTGTTTTATACAATTCACATATATGTTAGACTAAAGATTTGCCCTTAAATCCCTGCACCCCAGCGCAGCTCTAAATCAGAAATGCTGATATTCTGTCAGTGTGAAAAAGGCCTGTTTCCAGCCCTGTGTTCATATCTGATCATTTCACTTATATATGTTTTAACTTCTCCATGTGTCCACCAGGGGGCAGCATCTATGAAGGAATTTTATGCCAAGAACTCCCGCTGGACTGAGGGGCTGATCTCTGCCTCCAAAGCTGTGGGATGGGGCGCTACGGTCATGGTGTAAGTACCAGTCCTGCCCTGAGAGTCTCTCACTCACCACACAGAGTAAAAGGACATCAGGTCAACAACAAAATGGTCTTAACAAATATTGACTGAATGAATCCCTTGAGATCGTTTTGCACTGTGCTGTGTGTGTTCCAGGGATGCTGCTGATCTGGTGGTGCAGGGAAAAGGGAAGTTTGAGGAGTTGATGGTGTGTTCACATGAAATAGCTGCCAGCACAGCACAGCTTGTGGCCGCTTCCAGGGTGAGCAAAGGTTACACCAACTTCATTTTCCTACTCGAGTCTGGATATGTGAATAAAGGCAGTAGCACCTTTTAAATCTATACAAGTGTAGTGCGTGGTTTAAATTGGTATTTGCTAAGTCGGAATAAAACTGCAGTGTCACAGGAAATCCCTTCATCTTCAGGTAAAGGCAGACAAAGGCAGTGCCAACCTGCAGCGTCTCCAGCAGGCATCCCGAGGCGTCACACAGGCGACTGCAGTTGTTGTGGCCTCCACCAAGTCTGGGAAGTCCCAGATTGAAGAGACAGGTGAGAGACTAGGAATTTTGATTGAACTTATTACATAGTATCCAGATATTAGCTTTTTTTCCAACTTTGTAAAAAAAAAAAGTTTTGATTTCTAAAATTGTGGGAGCTATAAACTATAATTAAAAGTCCAAATTTGTTTGAGCATAATTTGTTGTTTGTGTCCAGATACAATGGACTTTTCCAGCATGACTCTCACACAGATCAAACGACAGGAAATGGATGCACAGGTGAGCAGCAGGATGCACCACAGGAGCAAAATACACATGATTGATTCTTAAAAATTGTGTTTCAAATCAAGCAAAAAAAAAAAAAAAAGGTGGCTTTCATTGGTAAAAAGAAATCATCTCCTCTCCATTGGTCCATAGACTCTAAAGGTACATTGTTTTTCAACTTCTAAGAAGCTGAGTTTTCAGGCTTCACTCTGTGTTGTGCCTTTGCTTTACCCCACACTGAAAGACAAATACAACAAAAGCCTGGACCTGCTCACACACTACAAAAAAGAATAATGAATTGTTTATCAGAATCTAACCATTTTTTATAACAATAGCATTGTTATAAAAGTAAAAAAGATAATTAACTGCTTCTCTGGTTCATATCTAAACTCTATTCACTATACTGTGCTTTAATGAATATAGCAACAGCTACTCAACTATTTTATGTATGTGATTCATAAAAATAACTGTCTGCTTGGAGTGTTCGGTTTTCCATGGTTTGCGAGGGGAATTGACAAGTGCATGTTTGTCTGTGTTTTGTCAGGTCCTGGTTCTAGAGCTGGAGACTCGTCTGCAGAAGGAGCGAGAGCGTCTCGGCGAGCTGAGGAAGAAGCATTACGAGCTGGCCGGCGTAGCAGAGGGCTGGGGCGAGGACGAGGAGGGTGAGGACAAAGGCCCATCACAGTCATTGTACATCAGATACACCCAAAACATAGTGCAGTAAGAATGTCAACAATGACCACAGCCTGTTTTCTCCTCTTCCTCCACAGGCACAGGTTGAGACAGCCCTTGCTATTGCCCCTCTTCTACCAGAGGACCATCCTCCCTCTGCCCCTTTCTATTTATATACACTTTTCTCCCTTGTTTTCTTCTATCTTTTTTGTTTCTTTGTTGGTTATCAAAGCCAGATGAAAAGGTGCTTTCTTTTTAAGCCTGCTTCTCCACCTGTGTCTGAAGTTTCAAGCACCAAGGGCTCAACAGTGGGGGCGTGTGAGGAAGGAGCAACCAGATGTAAGGAGTTGGGGGAAAGAAAACGTTACAGGCCACCTTCCCACCCTCGCACCCTGCCCTCGTCTCTCCCGCAGGACTGTGTTGGTGAAAATCAGCAATGAAGTTGATCTACTCTGCTGAGTATTTATCATCATCATCATCTTGTTCCTCTTCTTCCCCTTTTTTAAAATATGGTGCTCTGTCAAGGAGTCACAGCAGCGACGCTGTGAGCACAAGTTCTACACCAGACATCCCAGGATGCACTGCACAAAGGCCAAACTCTCAGTAGAAAGAGGGGAGATCGGTGACTGTCTGCCCCAAAATCATCTGTTCTTGTGTAACATAGATGGCATGCATGCACACTTACTCAACCAAGTGTTTTTGTTCAACGTTGTGAGCTCATAAAGCTGCAGGAGCCTGAACTGCTCTTCGTCACTTTGATGCTCTCCTGCTCTGTAGTTTCTTTGTATTCTTTTCTCACTGTGAGTTATCACCTTATTAAGTCCATACCACTACACTGGCTGGTTCAATGGACTTTCTGCCTTTCACCTCCTCACTATTGTAACGACTGTGACTGTTAACTTGAGCCGACCTCCCCCTTTTTTTTTTTTTTAAACAGACATTTGAATGGAAACTCTTAAAACCGCTCCATATTGTCAGTGTGCACTTTCAGAACGGGAAAAGTAGCACAGGTTTTACCTCTTAAGTCTTCCCCTGTGAGCTTTGCCACTGCCGACTACCTCATGCTACATCATCAGAGGTCAGAGGTAGCGATGCATCGTGGGGAGGTCTGATGAGTAAAGAAGTGTTACCTAAACACTAACAGCACAAGGTTCATTTGGCAAGGGAGTAGTAATGTTTGAATTAGGACAGGGAGCAGTGAGAGGTAACCCTATGTTTCTGATCTAGAAAACAACACTTTGGGGTCGGCTGCTTTTTCTTGTGTAATGAAAGTTTTTTTTCTTCTTCTTTCTAACAACAGTTCAAGACTGACAACAAACACAAAGTTGTTTAATAAAAGTGAAGACCCATTATTGGTGCATATTTTTAGATCTGTCTTTTAGTGGTCAAGCAGCAACACATCTTTAACAGCAGCAGAGGCTTTGGAGCTGGGATCCAGACACAAAATGAACTGCTAACGATGTTGTCTTGTGACAGGCAGCGTATTTCTGTTCCTCCTGGAAAAGAAACGACCCTGGCAGCAATGACGGCTGTGCTCCTGGTGAGGATGCACTGCAGGAGACGGGACTGCCTGCTTAAGTCAGCTAAATCTGCAGGAGAAGCAAATCCTTCAAAAGTTTGATACTTTCAAATCGAACTTGAATGATGGATTCCGAGAGCCTCCCACTGCACAAGTCTTTTATTAGTGAAATATTTTAGAGTCGCCTGGTTTATTACATGATCCTGCCTCCTCAGATACCCTGCAGGACTGGTGGGTGACTGCAGTTTTATAACTCCTTCACTAACTGTGCATTGCCAGGACCCAGGCAGACTCTTAAGTATGCAGTACACAGACTGCAGTGTTTTCAATAGCTTCCTCAAGACCAAGTAGCTGTGTATATAAGCTACAAGCCTTCTATTGTTGGAAATTTTTTTTTTTTTTTTTTAAATCTAAAGCATCTGTTTCTGCATCTCTCCAAGGAAGAATTTCGTTAGATTGAATTAGGGATACAAAATGATGCACAAACACCACACATAGCTAATATAAGTCGTTATTTTTTTCTGTAAGATGCTGTTATTTAACAGAATTT
>NW_018128082.1:436459-460212 GCF_001952655.1 Monopterus albus | reverse complement strand
ACTCTGTGAGAAGACTGACCTCAATGTAAACCATGAGACGAGTAGACATCCGTTATTAACCCAACACTTTTTTTTTTCTTCTTTTTATTTTTTTTGGACGATGGTAAAGAGGATTTTCCTCAAAGTTTCTCTTTCTCTGCGTCTTAACATACTTAATTTTGATGTTCCACTTCAACTTTGTATCTCCAAAAGGTTGTGACATTGGAACAGATGCTGGTCAAACAGTATTTGCAGATAATTATTATTTTTAAAAAAAGGTTCAAACCCTTTGGAGCAGCAGATGATTGAATCACAGGACTCATCTGCTCCTCCATCTTGGTTAAAGCAACTGCAGTTATTATTAGCAGTACTGTATGCTTCAGGTCTTTGTATTTAATGATTTTTGCTGTGTTCTGTCATATCATTCACACCTGGGCAAAACGGCAGCTGGTCTCAGAACAATGAACATTAAAGAACACACCATAAAATAATGGATGCTCCATGTTTTATGATATTTCAGGTGTTTTGAAAGTTGAATTGAATGCACCTTGAGTGATATTTGGCTGTATTTTTGCCCAAATATTCTTTATTAACCCTTTTCTGTCTCACGGGTCTATGTCTGTAGTCCTACCAGCTCAGCCAGCCTTTCAAACTGCCTCACACTGTAGTCAGAGAAACAAATACTCACATAGCAACATTGAAATGTCTTTGTATGATATATACTAAAACTATGTTGGTGGGTTTGTTTTTATTTTTTCAGTTTTTGAAATAAATATTTCAACTCATTAATACAGACCAAAGTGTGACTGGGTTTTATTGTTCTTCTATGAAGCAGCTGCATGAAATGTGACTAGTGAAGTGGTAGGCAGACTGCTGTTTTCTTCTACATAGTCTTTAAAAACTGGATTTTGATTGGTTAAACTGCTTCAGTCATTGTTCAGTTAATACTTAAACTTGAGAAAATCTAAGAAAATCAATTTTGCAAAGTTGCATTTCAGCTTTTCTTTGGCAGGGGAGTAGATAATGTGTTGAGTGATGTCTTTCGTGACAGTATTTTCAGTCCGAACTGTTGGGCGATTGTGCAAGAAAGTGGAAGATAAGTGAGGTGTTTGTGTTGGCTTTTACAGGAGCAATGGCCTCACATCTATTTCAGGGTGCAGCTAAAATCATAATGCACCTAATTGATTTTCTTTTTTTTGAAGGTAAATTATTTTCCAGTAAAAGCATCATTGACTCTTGCAATTTAAAGTGCTTTGTTGGCCTCACATTGAAATTGGAGGCAAATGAACTTGTGGAAAGTTTGCTTCTCCTGTACTGAAAACAAACACACAAACTTTTGTTAGAGGTATTGCAAGACTTAAATGGAGTAAATGAATTGCCATAATCTAAAAGTTCAACAATATCTTATTCCTTTGTAATTACAATGCAGCAGACTAACACAGAGACAGTTACACAGGCAAACAGAAGACGCTTGTGATGGCAGAAAGTTAATATCACTTTATAAATGAATGTTTCTAGTTTATTGACTGTGTTCTGTAACCTTTATGTCTCCACTAAGGAATATCCAGATTTTTAATTAAGCTTCAGATTTAGAGACCTGCACAGTAAAGAACATTTGTTTTGAATATTTTTGTTGGATGAGCAATTTAGGTTGCTTCAAATCGGACAGGTGTTCTTCTATGACAGCCACACCTGGTACACAAACACTGACCAGGTGTGCCTTGTTAACTGTCAGCGAGAACCATAAATCTGCAGGACTCACATCCAAAACAACAGTAATTTTTTTGTGGTTTGAGTAACAACAGGCAGAGAAGCAGGTAGCTGATTACGGTGACATTTGAGCATCTGCTCTAGTGCACTGCTTCCCAAGTGAATGCAAGTAAAGGTACTTAACTCCAAGGCAGAACAGAGAACAAGCTGTATTCTGGGTCACAACACAGAGGATGTTTTCATGAAATTTCCTTGAACCAATAAGAATGATGAGTGTCCAATCTTAAGAAGTTCACCCACACACAAAGGAGGCGTTATCAGCCAGAACAAGTTAAATCATTCATGTGGGTGTACCATAATTTGTAGTGGCCTACAGCATGACTCTTTAAAAAAGTTAACATAATAAAAAAAAATCCAGTATATACTGTTTGTACTTCTTCAATCTTCAGTCCATAAACACAGATATTTATTTTTTCCTTTACCACCAAACAGCTAATCAAACTGAAATTAAAACTTGAGGTTACCTTTCCATGTAACTTCTGTTTTCTAATAACATGAAAACTTTATTGCAACTTTATTAGACTTGTTCCGAGTGTTTTGGGATACATTTAATAACTTGGCTTATCTACTCCTATTTTCCTAACTTTGTTAGCTTTAGCTTTCTGGCTGGCAGTATGACTGATCTCACACACGCACATGCACGCACACACACACTGAACCAGTCATGAAAGAGTACAAATAAATTAGGGCTGCACCCAATGATTATTTTCATTATCATTTGATTGTTCTATAAAACATTGCGAAATTGTAAAAAAATGAACACAATAATTTCCCAAGACTAAGGTGATGTCAGACAGTTTTTTGTATTTGGTTAACAGCCCAAAACCCAAAGATATTACCACAATATAAAAGTGAAAATTCCTCATAGTAAATAAACTGGATTAAACTGGACTAATCATTATTCTTATCAGAATATTCGCTAAATGCTCCTTTTTGGTCAACCAATCAATAAATGACATTGATTTATTTGTCTCAATTGATTTATTCTGATATTAATGTTGTTGCTATTTTGAATTGCCTATGTGTATGAAATGTGCTATATAAATAAAACTGCCTTGCTTTATTGTGTCAATTTTGAATTAAAGTAGGCTTAAGTTGTAAAAGTTCACTTTCACTAACAAGTCATAATTTTTTCCCTTATTAACTGTCAGCATGTGACAGCTACGGTTTGTGGAAACAGCTGTGAGAAGGTGTGCCCATTCCATTTTAAAAGTGGCAGGTGCCCCCTAATTTTTTTCAGACTGGAGGGCTATAGTAGCCAAACAGCTATTTTTTTATTTTTGTTTTTTGATTTGCTGTACCTGTTTTAATTGATACTACTCATAAGGTTCTTGTCTGTGAGGTTATAATCTCATCTAAGTCGGACCGGTCCATACAGACACCCCTCTGTGTGCTGTTTGGTTCCTTCCAGCTGGAGAGCGCAGCGCAAGCGCACAACTGTTTGTGTGTGAGGTGCGTGAAGATATTCTGATCCCCGAGTTCACGCAATGATAACTGTGAAATCACAATATATTTGTAAACTGTTCAGAATGTCAGCATTTGCATATTTAAAGGGCTTTTAGTAGTTATCCAACAAGTGGTAGCCATTATGTTAGCTTGTTGTCCTTTGCTGTAATTAGTAAGTAGCTTTAACTTAACGTTACTGTTTTTGTCAAACAAAATTAACACTACTGCACTGAATCGTCCTACAAAACATGAGATGGGCGTAATATTTTTATGAAGAGTCAGGACTTAAATGGTGTAAGTAAATACTGTAGCTACATTTTAAGAACAGGAAGCCCCTTTACTTACCTTAAATAATTAACACTGTTGGCTAGCTAACCTACCATTAGCCCGCTAGCAGAAAGCCTTTTCACTCACATTTGCTAGTTCAATATTCCTAATAAATGCAATGCTGGTCAGTAAATAACGTGTTACAAATTCATATGTAATTTAATTATAGTGTACACAGGGAGCAGTTTGATGATAAACAATAGTTAAAGCAGACGATTTCCTGGTTTGGTGTGAACATGAACAGATTTACAGCCAGAGGTAGATTTATAAGATAAGTTGATTTCTGAATGTCAACGTTTCATTTTAATAGGAACACGTGGGTAGTAGAACAGAGACTGCAGGAGACTCAGGTGGAGCCACAGGATCTCAGGTAAGATCTTCACTGTGGCTTTCTGATAATATCCAACGTTATTTACTGTAATTATTGTACAGTAAAAGTACAGATGATGAGTTTGACTCTGTGATCCCCAAAGACAGATTGGCAAATGACAGTTACATTAGTTATATCCATAAATCTTTGTTGCTTTTCAGACTCTAATCTAAGCATTTACTGTATATGTAAGCCCATTGACTAATTTAAAATCTTGTTTAGAGTGTGCTGTTGTATTCACATGAAGACAATAGACTGATATAGTAGGAGCTTTCAGGTTTTGTGTCTTATGATCATATCAGTAATAGATTTACCTGTATAAATTACAGAACAAATAAATCGACTTCTGTTGCAAATAAATCAGTATGAACAATATAAACATTTTCTGACAATGGAAATGTGAAACTATGCCCTCTCAAAACGTTTGAATGCATGAGGCCCCTTTGTGAGAGTATGTTAAAAATAGTCTTTACTGTTTGTTCCTGTATTGCTGTCTGACTCATATTACACTAACCTTAGCTAACACCAAACTTTATCGACCAACAGATTTCTGTGGAGTCAGATAGTTCCCTACTTCTCTGTCAGTTTCTTGGTGTCACTTCATTGAGCAGTGAAAGGTTCACCTTTAGTCTGATTTAAATATGCTACAGCATGCCTTAGTGCCAAGTTTTGCTCCATGCTGCTGTTCTATCACATGGGTAATGTGGTGGGTGGTGCCTGTAAGAAAGACAGGCTATGCTATTTATAGTTTCTGCAGTCCTGAGCTGTACTGGCTTACAGCAGGTCTCCTGGCAGCAGCAGTAGTCTCTCTGTTTGTCTCCGCTCTGCTCTCCAACACAAGCAGGATCCAAAAGAGACCGACCAGTCTCACATACCCTCAGCTGGCAGTTTATTAGGAACACCCAGCTAAAATTAGCACAGTGTAATGCAGCAGTCCTTCAATAAATCCTCTGTTCATTAAGGTGATAGTGTTCAGTTTGTGTTGAAACGGTGTGAGTCAACTGTATGATCATTTTGGAGGCTGTAGTTTGTGGTTCTGTTTAACTGAGAGGCACACCTCTCTCTAATGTTGATAGGAACAGTAGCTTTGCTAACTCAAACATTATTTTTATCAGTCAGCTTCCAGCCTAGATTCCAGGCTTTGCCAAAGGGGTTTCTGCTGATAAAATATGATTTCACTGCATATCAAGTTATTTCTGTCACATATTTCCTTAAACGATGTCAAAACATCCAACAGTGCTGTGCAACTCTCAAGAAAGACTAGAAAGTAAACATTGCTTTAAATGCACCAGAGGACAGACAGATGTTATACAGTCATCCTAAAAACAGGTAATATGATCATTTGTTAGCATGCACTAGGATCAGGTACCATTTAAAACATTTAATACAGGAGTACAGAATGATACTGCAGTATTGAATTAAAATGGTCAAGTTTAAAGCAGACACACAAGAAGAGACAATGACTCATAAATCAGATATTCTATTTCAGTATAAACAGCCACAGTGTATCATGAACTTTTGTACCAAAATATTTTGCCGTGGTCCCCTCCTGACCCCCCAGACTCTTTCACAACAACATAACAGCAACGTGATCATAAAACACCAGAGCAGGCCTGGTATCTCAGAATCCATAATTAACCCTTTATCTCACATAAGTTCCAACTTTCATTCTCCTGACCTTTGGTTCTCTAAGAACATTGTTGTTCTAACCTGCAGTGTGATGAGTTCCTTTCCCACTCAGAATCTTTCTGTATTTTATTATAGTGTCAGCAAACAAAGACGTAGGCTATATGTTTCTTATCTATAAAACATTATTTTTTACTGGATATTAGCTACAAGGTGTGCTTGGACTTACAGTTGAGCGGTCAAGGGGTGAATCTGAGCTGGATTCAGGTCCTTTGGTTTTATTCATCTTCTCACACATTGCAGTACTGAGCAGACATGATGTTGGTCCCTACAGAAGCAGCTGAATTCTATCAGCTATCGAGGATTTCACCAATACAGAATTACAGTTAAATTAGACTAGATTTATTTGGCTTTTATTCATTAGGTAAGGTACAGATGAGGCCCAGAGTGCTGATGTGTTTGTGAGACAAAAGCAAAACAGGTGTCTTACCACATTCTTACAAGGCCAGAAAAATAACAAACTGCCTCATTTTAAGGGATAAACAAAAACCTATTTAAAAGGGGTCAAATTGTCCTCTATACTTGCAGGGGATGTTTATTAGGGATTACAGTCCTTACTTGAACAGAGATAAGACATCTGTTATTATCATCTTTTGTAAACATTTTTATGACATAAAAAATACCACAGTTCCTTAAATTACATTAACACCAAAAGCTATGAATATGCAAATATTTTTAATTTCAAAAATTGAACTACTGAAAACAAGATCTCAATTTGTGTATGTTCAAAAATGTTTTTATGCACGAGTCTTTGGGTTTCTGTGTTGCATTCTGCAATTTACATATTGGATCCTGACTGACTTCCAAACTCGCCATGTCACTATATCATGCTCGTAAGTCCTCTTGTTAACACTGAGATTGAGGTGGAGCACAGACAGAAGCTAAGTATTAAAAGATCCTTCCTGTGTCAGGCTCTGAATATGTGAAAATTCTCTACTTTGTGTGGATTAAGTCAAAAAATGTGGGCCACATTCCCACAAACACAGAAAATACATCAATAGAAGCAGTTTCAGAGACTATAGATGTTCTTATTTGTGAAAACAATGTGATAAAAAACAGCGTTTAACATCCAGTACTAACAAAAATGCATGGCATGTCATGGTGCGTTAACTGTGGCCCAGATTCAGCAGTGATTAGCACTGTGGCCCAAATTCGACAGTAAATAGCGTGAATGCTCATGCTACCAAGATAAACAAAGAGTCTTTTTTCCATGGGCATCCACATGCCGATCGTCCCCCGTACATGATTGGTCAATGCAGTGCCTTTGCTGGATGATCTCACCGTCTGGTGTTAGTTGAACCAGATCCAACTTTTTTACCGCACGAGGCTGTGTCATTTTACCAGGGTCCCCTGCAGTACTGGTGCCAGCTGTAGTGAACACAAGCCACTATAGTCATTAATGGAGAGGGCTGCATTTTTTCACACCTTTGAAACTCTGTCTGAACACGGCCTTAGTGTTTATATGTTTATAGAAGGGTTCATCGGAATGTGAGCATCAGCTTTCTGAACAGCAAAGAGTAATCACTCATCACTGACAGCCTTTGAAGGTATTGTTTTGTGCTTGCCTTGCACATTGCACTCTAGCAAGGCAGAACTTGGCTGCATAATGAGGTGGGGGGGAAGCCTCGCCCTTCTCTGCTGAGGCCTGTGGGTACTTCTACCTGAGTAAACAAACAAGCAGGCAGCACTTTGCTTCCCTCAGGGGCCAATGATTCCCCACAAAAAGAAGGAAGAACCAAAGGCAGCTTTTAGATGCTGGTGCAGATGATCCCCTGTGGGGCGCCTCATGGCTTCCTATCGATCATAAATTTCTGGTACCACTTAGGTGTACAACAAAACCTTTTAGAAGTGAGATAGCACATTTTTATTTACTAAAAATACTGAAAAAGGTTAATAGGTACACCCATGAAGAGGTGGGTTGTTCTTTTGCTGAGTCAACAGGCTTCAAGGAGAACAATGAAGCATTTGTGTTGTCTGTGTGATGCAGCTGGAAGAGTAAATTAAAGAAATTAATCAGGGACAGAGGCACCATAAGATGGCTGGTGGCTGCCTTTAATGTTGTGTTTTTCTCTTCAGCAATACTTAAGTGTCAAGGTGGTTTTGTTTGTTTGCCTGTACATGATAGATGATTACTCAGTGTACCATAAGAGATGAGGGTGTTCCTAAACATCTGTATTTGTGAGGACCAAATGTTGCCACAAAAATAAAAACACAAGAAATCATTTAATAGCTTTGGGAAGTTCTCTTTTTCACTTCTTTGTCCACCACATAACTACCTATTTATGCTTCAGCTGTTGTACAGACAAAACAAACTAGATTTAATATGTTAATCACTGAGCTTTAAAAGTGGATTTTGTCACCTTTGGGCAGTGTCAGGCTGGCTGGTTTCATCTGTTTCCAGTATGCTTACTCTAGCTGCATATTTAGCCTACAGACGTCAGAGTCATGTCAGTCGTCTTATCTACAGGTGGGTGACAAATGAAATGGAAAACTAACAAAGTGTATTTGATGATGTGCACGTCGATCCAAAATCTCCTATAGGTGTTCAGCTGGGTTGAGATCTGGTGACTGTGAAGGTCACAGCATATGATCCACATTGTTTTCCATCTGTTCCGAATTAGATTTTAGATTGAGTTAAAAACTGAGGAGGAAAAAAAGATAACCATGACAAGTTAATTTATTTTGCAGACAGAAACTTGGTCTTCAGCTTTGCAAGAAAGTCACACTTTGGAAAGTGCAGTTTTTTGTTTGTGATTCTGGAACATTCTGTGGGTGTGTATGTGTGTGTGTGCACGTGCATGAGTGTGTGTGTGTCTACAATACAGAGGCAGAAACACAAGAACTAATGCAGTGTCTGGATGCAAGTCCTTGTTTGGCCTCGTGTGTGTGTGTATATAGTATGTTGCGGCCTGGTGGACTGTAGCTACAGTTGTCTCAACATGCAGACCTGATGGTGTGTTTTCATTAGACTGCCTCACAGGATAGTAATAACCTTTTTAACGATTAGGTCTTTGGATGACAAATAAACTACCTACAGACATAAACGTACAGGTTTGAACAGCTACAAATACCATGAATATCAGCAAAGTTGCCTTTATGTCCCGTGTGACCCAGACATGATCTTTCCATGCCATCACAACATACGGGAACAGCTGTGATATCTAGGTCACATAAGGTTACAAATCGCATTTTCTGTGGAGAAGTATGGAGATAAAATACTATCAAAAATGTTACAAATGTGTGTTTAAAGTTTTGTCTGTAACAAGCGATTTGTGTGTGTGTGTGTCATGAGGATCACAAATGCGTGCTGCGCAATCTGCACGTATAAAGCCATTTGTGTGTGTCATGCTATTCACAAATGCATGCTGTACAAACTGCACATAAAACACATTTTACAAATGCTTAAAATCGATTTTTCGTGTGCAGTTCTTTAGAAAGTACGTACACATTGTTACCTACGCATGCGTGGATCGTCTAACACACACGAATCACCTTCCGCGCACACACGGATTTTTGAGAGTGTTTTTCCGCACTCTCAAAAGGCCACGATCCACGAATGCACACTGCGTCTAAGGACACGTGGAAAACTCGGACATCTGCGTTTCCAAACCTGTTTCCCAAACAAAAGTATTTACACAATGCTATTCCAAATGGACATTTTTTATATGTATTAAATATATGCGCCACGGTTTGTCGTGCTATGCTAGATAAGTGGATAGTTCGATACGTAGATTCGAAGGAGAGACAACCTGTGACTGTTTTCATGCTAAACTTACTAGCGGTGTGTATCACTAAAACATTTCCCACTTAAAAACAACAACAAACTCCGTTGGGAGGAATATGTACATCACTCAAATATGTCCTACCGAAAAACTATAAACTCCGCAGGGCGAAACATTAACTTTAGCTTCATAACTTCTAAATTCTAAATATATAAAAATTTAGAACATGCACCACAAACTGCAGGCAACTGGAATGTTCTCTGTTAAAACAAGTTATGTATTAGATATTTTTGTTTATTTTATGTAATGTCCATTTGGAATAGCATTGTGTAAATACTTTTGTTTGGGAAACAGGTTTGGAAACTCAGATGTCCGAGTTTTCCACGTGTCCTTAAACGCACCGTGCATTCGTGGATCGTGGCCTTTTGAGAGTGCGGAAAAACACTCTCAAAAATCCGTGTGTGCGCGGAAGGTGATTTTGTGTGTGTTAGACGATCCACGCATGCGTAGGTAACAATGTGTACGTACTTTCTAAAGAACTGCACACGAAAAATCGATTTTAAGTATTTGTAAAATGTGTTTTATGTGCAGTTTGTACAGCATGCATTTGTGAACAGCATGACACACACACACAAATGGCTTTATACGTGCAGATTGCGCAGCACGCATTTGTGATCCTCATGACACACACACACAAATCGCTTGTTACAGACAAAACGTTAAACACGCATTTGTAACATTTTTGATAGTATTTTATCTCCATAAGCCAACATGATGCAAAAATACTGAAACAAAACAGCACAACAAAATGCAACACTATGCAACAGAAACTCTCAAAGCAACACTGTACGGTACATACATCTAACATGAACAGTAAAAAAATCATACCAGGGATGCTGCACATGCCTTTCAGCTTTTCACTTTAGTCAGGTGTATCTGACATCATTTTCCCCGGAGTTCAGCGTAAACAAATCCTTTTCAGGAGACCGTTTAGTTGCCCGAGGTGACGGAGCAGCTTTGATACCTTTGTTTTTGAAGATGTGAAACCAGAGTTTCTGCAACAGCACCAGATTTTTATCCTAAGTGGGGTTTAAAAGGTCTTTCACCAGCTTCACAGAGATTAGATGTGTTTGTCTGCACGTATGCTTCATAGCTTTACGGTGAATCAAACAGCTGATGAAATATTACGTTGGTGTGATGAGGCACATGGCAGGAGAGGAGGACATCTTGTGATGTTTGTTGTTGTATTTTATTCAGTTTTTAAGTGAATTCTCAGACTTTCTGTCTGATTTAGTGCTTAGTACAGATAAAATAATCATAGTAGGCGACTTTAATATTCATGTAGATGCCGACAATGACAGCCTCAACAATGCATTCTGTTCATTATTAGACTCAGTTGGCTTCTCTCAAACTGTAAATAAACCCACTCACTGTTTTAATCACACTCTTGATCTTGTTCTGACATATGGCATCGAAACTGAACACTTAATAGTTTTTCCCCATAACCCTCTTCTGTCTGACCATTTTCTAATAACTTTTGAATTTCCATTAATGGATTATACTCTATGTGGGAAACAATTCCACTACAGCAGATGTCCATCTGGCAATGCTGTTACCAAGTTTAAGGAAATAATTCAATCTTTATCTACTTCAGTGCCGTTTGCCAACACAGTGGAAGGAGGCCACCTTAACTTTACTCCCACACAAATCGATAATCTTGTTGATAGTACTGCAGCCTTCAGCCAAGACAGCCCAACAACATCCGGAGACTTAAGGTACTCAGGGCGGATCTCATCCACCCCCGGTGCCTTGCCACCGAGAAGCTTCTTGACTACCTCAGTGACTTCAGCTTGGGTGATGGACGAGTCCACCTCTGAGCCCTCAGCCTCTGCTTCCTCATCGGAAGACATGGCGAATCGATTTTAAGCATTTGTAAAATGTGTTTTATGTGCAGTTTGTACAGCATGCATTTGTGAATAGCATGACACACACACACACACACAAATCGCTTGTTACAAACAAAACGTTAAACACGCATTTATAACATTTTTGATAGTATTTTATCTTCACAGAGAAGGGGTAGTCCCATTGGCAGTTGTATCCGGCTTTACCCATTTTGCACATCAAAATAAATCATTACAGATGTATAGTGTTCCAGAGTCAACCCCCTGCCCTACAGAGGCACAGATGTAAACATGGACATCAGCGGTCGGTCAGGTCAATCAAAGACAGAGGAGGGGTGGGCATGGCAGACCCAGACAGTGCATGACACCAACTCCTCCACTGCTCTGCTTTTGGAAACACAGAGAGAGAGAGGGACAGGGTTGCTAGGAGACCCGGCTCAATGCAAACACGGCACCATCTGCTGCAGTGAGATTTGGAGAGGGTTAGCCAAGTTGGACAGAGAGAGACTGAGAGGTAGAGAGAGAAATTAGCTCAGTAGGATCACTGGAAACGACACTAAAGGGACAGGCATAGGAGGGCAGGGGACAGAGGGAGGACAGAAGGGATGAAGGACAATAGTGGAAGATGAAAAGAGAGCAAAGAAAAGCAAGATATGAGAGTGGATGGAGGAGTGAGAATGAGGAGGAGAGGTTAAAACAGGAAGGGAGGGGAGGTAAGAGGAGGAAAGTATGCATGATGAGGAGTTTGATTTATGTATGACTAACAGGTGTGACTCTTATAGCACCCACTCATAACCCTCCTCCATACACACAGTAACTTAATGTTCACACCCGCACATCTACAAATCTGTTATCACAGCATCATCCTCACAACCTTTTCTCTGTTAGAGTGAGATGTGATGAACACTGACGAAGGCGTGACCAAGCTGCTGCTGTTGTTTGTTTTTTTTTCACAGTCCCCCTATAGTAACAGATGATGCACTTGTTACCATGGGGACAGTAAAATGTCACCATCAGAAATCACACTGCAGTCGCAGGCAGTAGGTTGTGTGCCCACATTCTGTGATGACGCCTGGTCAATTCACACAAACATCCACCTCGTCTAGTGTGAATGACTCATTTCTCTTACTCTTATTATTGTTGTGTTGTAATTGGGCTGTGTTGTTAATGTGCAGAAGCTGTACTTGTAACCATCATCTACAAAAAAAAACATTACCTGAGGGTCACAGGCATGATTTGTTCTCTTTGAAAATCTGTTTCTTGTGAGTCCCCCCAATTTGAAGCTACCTAATTTCTTTTCAGCCTAGAAGATCTACTGGTCCAGCTCTTTGCTCCTCCCATCATGCCCTGTTTCCTAGTGACAACGTAAACTACAGATACCTGTTACTGACAAACTGCAAAATGCAGCCTTCAGGCCAAAGCTAGTATTAGCTGACAAACAAGTAAATTTGGCAGTCCAGTAGAACGCTTAGGTTACTACTTATGTGACACAAACCACTAATGTTGTACAAAGCTTGAATTACTCCCAAATTAAAGTAATATTAATTCCATACGACGGTAAAATCATGACCATTCTAGGTCAGTAGTGTTACCAAAACAAACAAATTAGCTTTAGATGCTAACACATCCAGAAGGAAGAACACATCTGATTCAAATTTGAGTCCTTTGCCTGCTTTTAACATTCTCCATTTCAAAAAGCCAAACTGAAGTTAACCCTTAATGTTGCTCTTTGTTCGACCCTCTCTGTTCGATGTGACAGTTAGCGTTTCTGACTTTTAGCTGCTGAGAGCTCCTCAGTGGCTGGGTGTTTGACATGACTACTTGTGGTTCGAAAACGACTCTTCTAACCTTTGCTAGGTGGCAGGTGGGGCTAATTCATGGGCTGGACTTTGATAACACAGAGCACAGAAGCTGGGATAACAAAAGCAATGTGATGGAGCAGTGTGTGACAGCAGACAGACACCACGTCCTGTCCCATTTTCTCTAGATTTATCAGACAATGTGTAAATGCACCTTTAATAAAATGCAACGCTAAACTGTTGGTGTTCCCCTTTAAAGACCATATCAAGATTTAAGGTTGCAAGAAGAAACACTATATTCAATACAGATATCAAGGTGCATTTTATTAGATGAAGATCCAATGATATATAGTCAACATCAGCATCCTTCTTTACAAAAGACATTAAAATTGAAACATTTTCAGTAAAAAAGTAGTATCATACAGCCAATGTGGAGTACCAGAGAGAAAGCATGACATGACCTAAATCATATTCATTCATCATCATATGGACCATAGATAAAACACAGTAACATTAACACTATTTACATCTGTAACACAGAGGCTGACATGAATGGTAATCCTCGTGGTGAATACAGTAAATAGAATATATTTATATATTAAGATCTTTTGTTTACAAAATCATAATGCATTATATATCACAGAAAAAAGGTTATCCATAAACTTGGCGCTCAGCTATACACACACACCCTTGTTTTGCAACACTTTGCCCAAGCCAAATGAAATTTATTGTTTGGTCAATTTATTGTTGATGGGTGGGTTCTTTGGTTGTGCTAGGTTTAATGTCACAGGCTCCAATTGAGCAGTCTGCTGAGCATCACTGAAGAGAGCTGTAACTATCAGGGATTGCTATATACAGGGCAACTTCTAGAGCAATGGTTGCAAGAACAGGAAACTATGTGTGAAAAAACAGAGCAATTAATTTTACTTTTCTAAACCAGGATCACATCTGATCTGCAATGCTTTGTGCCACTGCAGTAGGATCTCGCAGCTCATATAGAATGAGATGAAACTGATTAGGTGTTGTATTACAGCACAAAGTTTCATTGCAACTCTAATACACACAAAATGTTCTTTTCATAGAAACGTGACAAGGACCAAGTACAAAAAGTGACCAGAAAACTTTAGTTTTGGATCGTACATGCATTAACTCTGCATTTCCACAGGATGGATGTAGCTATGATGGATTATCTCATTTGAAAATAGTACATTTCCATTAGAGCACATGCACCAGCACATGAAGTAGGATCCTGGCCTTAGCAAAGAAAAGTTAGCATCAAGGTCAAGGTTAAAGTTACCTCAAATACTCCCCAGGTGTCATACCTCAAAAGCCTGTGATGCATAAGGAGTGTTTAGTAAGCTAACTGAGCTGGGTAAAATAAGAAAAATGATCTAAAACTGGGGCGAAAGAAGATAAACTGGTTCATTAAGGAGCACGAGAATAAGTAGGTCTATCTAGTACTTAGCTTCATAATATTGCCCAGTAGGTTTTTGTTGTTTTTTTTAAGTGAAGATCAGCTTAACAACAGCAGTTGTCCCAAACTGAAAGAGAGCCCAAGAGTGATCAATATTACCTCGAATACATACAGTATGCATCTACAGTACACACTTCTGTGGACATGCATATAACTGTACTTTGTAACTTTGGTAAAAGTAATAACTACCTTACCTTTTATTTGCATTTACCCTTGGCTCATGAAACCAATCATGCATTGGCCTTTTGTTTCTTCAAATCAAACAATGTGAAGGCCTGTTATTTGCATGATAGCAGAGACAGATGCTCACAGTGCTCACAGACCTTTGGGAATCCCAGCCATCACTGCTCACTTGAGACACACTTATGTTGTGTAATTCTGTCTGGGAAGGTAACAAAGATGGATGTATCGATGCGTCCACGGATATATGTCATACACAGGGAGAATCAGCAGATCACTTTACATGACTCTGTACTGAAGGATGAATAAAACCCTGGGGAGCTGCTTTTGCTGCTGCGCAAATTCCTGCGAGATTTTAGGACAAGCCAGTGGCCGTCTGTCTGTATCTGTTTCACTGTCAGCCCACCCTGCCCATCCTGAGCTGCATCACTGGCAAGATGTGGAGTGGATCCCAGCCAGAAGTCATCAAAGCCACTGGATAACTGGATCAGGAGCTTCACCTCCCTGCCGTGTTCAGTAAGCAGCCCAGTGGGCAGCAATCCCTTCACCCCCACCAAACCCAGTGGCCATGTGCTCAGGCCTTAGTGCCAAGTCTCAGTGCCCAGCTAGCATGACCCTGATCAGCTAGATCTGCTGTAAACATCTTAGGTCATCTCATTAATGCTGAGGACAGTGCATGCCCATCAGCTCTTCAGCCAAGGCCAATGAACGTCACCAGGCTGGGCCAACTGGCCTCCTTCGTGCTAAATTTCCTCTGAATGACCTGTTAACAACATTATTATTAGACAAAGTACAATAGCTCACACAATTAAGATGTGTCCTAGCAGGTATAGAGAGAGCCTTGTCACCTTTTTAATAATGTTTCAGAAAAAAGTGAACACAATACATCTTGTCTTGTCTACTGTTGCTGGCCAGTCACCTAGTCCTGCTAGCTTGCCTAGTCTGTCTGTCAGTCAAACTGGGATGTCTGGATCCTTGATGTGTGTGTGTTTGTGTATACATCAAGAAGAGACATGGTAGGGATGGATGGGCAAAGAGTTACAGTGGTTAATGGTAAATCAGCCAAACCAAAGTCACACACTCACCCACCACATACAGCCCTACCCTTCCTCCCTCCCATCCATTTATCCATCCATCCAGTCACCCTGTCCCACCCCTCCCTTCACCACTGCAGTCCTGTCCTGGCTGCTCATCCCTCAGTCCCAACCGTTGTCCTTGATCATGTGGGCCAGTTCAATGATGAACTTGCCCTCTTTATATTTCTGACTGCTCTCAAAGGCATGTTCCTGGAGGGGGTGGGAAAGGACAGGAGAGAGAATGCATTTAATTCAAATGATTGAGATAGTCAGAGAATAACATGTTTATATTTTTTTTACAGAGACTACAAATGATATTGTAGGAAAAGACTAGCTGCATAAAAAACCTACTCAGGGCAATCTTTTCAGCTGTATATAAAAATCTGTCATCCAATCCTGGCCTGTCTCTGTCTCTACAAAAGCTCATTATACTGTATAACCGTTAGTCACTAAACTGCAGAGGAGCCTGCAGAACCAAAATCTGACCAATGCTTTCCAGTAAGCCACGTGTGATACCACTTATTTCCTTTCTGATGCGGTACCAAGTAAACTCCCAGCTGGTATTACTGATACCAATACTTTGTGCAAAGAACAAAGGGAAAAATGATGGGTCCAGACAACAGAGACTGATGGAGGAGAGGAGGTATAAGGTGTATTGATAACAACAAATGGTGCCACCCTGTTCACATGTGAACTGCTGACTGAACTGTTGGCTGTGGGACTAAGTCCATACTACATAAATACAGGGGACCCTTTACGTGCCATCTTGGTTTACATCCCTCCACCCAGCAAGTGCATATGACAACCGTTCTGTTTTTGCAGTCTGTAACATGCATTTCTACTGTTAGGTGTGTAATCCAAAATTCCTAGCATACATTAGCATTGTCATTGCAAGCATTTTAGCATGCTAACATTAGCTCAAAGCAGTACAGCCTTACAGACATGTCTTCATGGCTGTACACTCTTTTGACAAGATCAGTATGTCAGTAGCTACTTTTCCATCTTGACACATCTTTATGATGATTTTTACAAGTGTTGTTTTGGCTAATGGTTTTGAAGGGTAAAAGGCATTATATGTTTTTCATTAACAAATGCTTCTTGTGGTTATGCTCAACTGTTTTGGTTGCTTCATCCTAATCCCACCTCAGTTTGTTTCACTTTCACCTCCCATAGCACCAAATTTCTGATCTCAGTAACTGACAGTGATAGCAGCAAGCAGTAAACCTACGTTTATTTAGCGTTTGAAACTCATAGTTGACGTTGATGTTTTTATAGTGTAAAATGTTTTAAACCCCTTTAAGTTTACTAGCATTTGAAATGTGTTCAAAAGGCATACTTTCCATTTTGGATTACACACTAAACAGCAGAGTTGCTAATCAATACAACTTCTGCTTACTGTACAAGTCCATTAACAACCTTGTGTTCTTCCTCAAAAGCCACTTAATATATGCATGTCTTGAGAAACAGTGTCACAGAGTAGGCTGATACAAATTTCTTTCACTGAAGTGTCTGTACCTTGTTTTGTCTTTGGCTATTTTGGTTCAGTGCTGCAGAAGCATGTTATCATATTTCTCAGTGTAGAAGTGCAGTAGGTCAAGCCTCTCAATAGAACTCTGACGACAGCAGAAAACCTACACTGCTACAACTAATATTAATGGCAGCCCACCATGAAGTCCTATCGAGTGTCTGTGAGCATGCATGTGATCTCTATTTTCTCTGCCTTGTAGGGTCCTGACAGGAATAGAAACTAACCAGATGTTTACCAGGCGTCATAAGGAAAATTGTTATTTTTAGGAGGAGAGGTTATACAATCGTTTAAGGTTAGAAATGTAGTGGAGAACATTAAGGTTAAAGGTTAGGTAAAGAGTGCTGGTCAATGGAGCCTTCTCACAAGTCAAACAACAAGGCTACTGTGTGTTCGAGTTAACCCTTTAATGATACAGTCACGTGGCCTATAATGCAAACTCTCACCTCCATGCTGTCAGGGTTCACTAGTGACAGTTGCACAAGCTCAGCTCTGTTGTTAAATGAAAACAGCTAATGTGTGGATCTGTTTTTGTTCACCCTGACATGGGATCAAAATACTGTCTGTACTACATACATACTGCTTCACAGCTTTACAGAGACTTTGAATGTATACATAGCTCCAATATTATGCTAAGGTACACACTGAGTGTTAATTAACTCTGACAGCCTATGAATTGACAATTATCAGCATTCAGCAATGACAGTTGTGATCAAAATATGCTACATAAAAGAGACATACAGTAACTATAGTATATATTAGGGCTGAACGATTTGGAAAAATAATCTAATTGTAATCTAATTTTAATATAATGTGATTTTTTTCCCTTTCTGTTTTATTCACTGAAAACAAAAATGTACAACAGGACAGGACAGTCATGTTGTCTTTTCTTCCTTAATTCATAAAATTTTACAGATCTGAGCTCATCACAGACTTTGAGTATTCTCATGAAAGCAGAGTGGAAAACAAAGCTGTACAACATCATCCTGCTAAATATATTCAGACTAGCTTCATTCTGACTTTCTCTTACGCTGTAGCCTAAAACCTGACTGGTGTTTGTGCTGGACTCACTGGGAGTTGTGGTCCTAAACCCTCTGTGGTCTACAGTTAATGCTGCTAAGCATTTACTATTTTTTATGTCTTTTCTCTGCTGTGCCTTTATGTTTCTTAAACAGTGTTATTCTTGTAAAGTGAGTCAGCAACAATCACTGCTGCTGCCTCAGTGTTTAATGATGCTAATGGTATGAATGGTAACTGGGTGGCAGAGGCTCTGGACCGTACAGACACTCTGCTGAGGGAGACAGAGGTGAGGGGAACAGCCAGTGGGCTTCTCCACATGCGTAAAGCTGACAGAGCCTGTATTTATCCCTCGGCTCTCACAGTATTTCTAAGCTGGTTTAGTTTTACTTAGTAAGCTATTACAATGTTTACACCACTGTGGACAATAGATGTAAGCATTTAAAATGACAAACTGCATCCCATATTGATCCAATACAGGCAGAGTGTGTGCACCATATTGATCCAGTGCGGGACAATGGCAGAGTGTGTTATTTATCAAAATAGACAGTTATTACTATAAGGGGCAGGTGGCAACTGCGTTGGGTTATTTTAATGCTGGAAGCAATTTGTGGTGTTGCCTTGCATCGGTGCTACCTTAGCCAGGCATGTTCAGCACTACCCTGCCAGGCAATCTGGTCTAAAACCAAAATAGGTCCAGAGGACTGACACTAGTGTTGTTTCTTGGTCATCAACATTTGGTTTTGCTGACTCCATTGCAGCTATCAGCACCAAAGTGAATCTTATCGGTGTGTGTTTCTTGTAAACTTAATTTACTTAATGTTTCTTTGAGAGTTTTGTTGTGACGGATGTAGCTGGATGTTGTGGTGGTCATGTTGCTGATTTTTTGTCCTGAAACCTGCGTTGCCCTTTGCTGCATTTTGGTAGGTGGCCAGGTTTGAACACACTAGAAACCACACAGTTATGTTTCAGAATAAAACATAACTTCTCAATATATATAAAATTCTAATATTTAATTTAAACAAAATGAAATAATTTTGAGTCATCTGTCTCAAGTCAAAGTTTCAAGTCATAAACACCAAGTCAAAGTTAAGTTGAATCTTTTACCAGTGTTAGTCAGATTAGTCAAGTCCTCAAAATTGCAACTTAAGTCTGACTCAAGCCCCCATCTCTGTTATACATAACTATAACACCACAACAATATCCACTATGAAATGTATTAGTGTAGATTTATCTGTAGATTTTATCTACTAAAATCTATAGCTGTAGATATTATTTCTTACATTTGAGAGCCCCATGATATAATAGCTTAAGCCCTGAGCCAGATGCTTTTCACTTCCACAAAATGTAAAAAAAAAAAAACTCTGCATGAATCACATAAGATAAATTAAGGCTCCTCCTTCTGGTCACCACCTGTTCTCAGAAGTCTATCTAATTATTACTTAAGTCCACAGCTGCAGCACTACACTGACCCTGACAGATAAGAAGGACCAAACATAATTAGCGTGAAAATAAAATCAGGGTATGCTATGATGGCAACCTCCCAGTTTACCATCCTCTAACCTTGGACGCAGTTTGTGTGCTGTGCATTAAATTGGCCAAGGACACTTACATATTTCCAGCCCAGGGTTGTTTTGCAGTTCTCACAGTAGATATCTGCTACAGCATGCAGGCCTGTGAGCAGGACTCTCTCCTCTGCAGGGCCACACCCGACATTCACCCTAAGGGAGGGGGAAATCAGTGTGTTGGGAGGGAAGAGAGGCAGAAGACACACGCAGAGACAGTGAGAAAAGTAAAACAATAAATAAATAAATAAATAAATAAATTGTGGTGTGAAAGTGGCACAAGTTGCTCAACTGCATGTACTGTATGATGTGCTCAGAGTGAGTCAGTGCCTCACACCCACTGACTTTTGACTTTTTCAGACATACTCACACTGAGTTGAACAGGTAGGCTCTGCCCTGGCTGCCCTGGAATGACTGCAGAGACAGGACGATACAAAGATGAAAAGGTTGCAACAATAATCTATCCTTTCCTACCATGTAACGACCATATTAAATTATACAAGCATGCTATTATGATGCCAAAATACCTCAGGCAAACAACAGCACTGGTTCGATTTGAGACAGGCCTTTACCTTAATAATTGCTTTACTTGAAACTGGTGTGTAGTCCCCCCAGTAACAGGCAAAATGCAAATGATAAAATCGCGGGTGAGTAGCATAAGTAGCTTTCCCGCTAGTGATGTTGCCTTTATTTACCACAACACAAAAACTGCTACTGAAGAGACACACTAACCAGCTTTATTTAATGTGGCTGTGTTGCAACTAGCAGAATCCCTTTGTGCACAGGTGAGCATGTTTTCATAATCACACATGGAAAAAGCAATAATCCTATTGACTAACAGCTTATACCAACAATAGCATGGTAGCAGCTGACATAGACATACAGCCTACTGTATATTTTTATTATTCTTCATTCATTCTTTCTCTTTTTTAAATCTTTGAGGCTTTTAATTGCTGTTAACCTGTATAAATTATTGTCTGTAAGATTAACTAATTGAAAGACACACCATGCAGTACATTGCTCATTTCTTAGGTAAAACATTAACTGCGATAAAACAAAAGATTAAGTGAAGTACATCAGTCAGTGTCTGGCCTTTCTCCAGTCCTTTCTTTTCAGTCTGTAATAATTAGCATTATGAATGCAAACAAACAACTGCTGCTGGTAAGATGAGTCAAGGCAATGGAGCAGAGTGCCACTGTTACCTTGGAGATGAGCTCATCATGGTTGGCGAGGTGAGCTCGGCAGTGGATACAGCTGTACGTTCGGTGGCAGCTCGGCAGGTACGCCTGGAAGGTCTTGGAGCGTGTCATTCTGACCATGGGCGGGGTTGGCGTGCGGTGCAAGAAGGGACTGCCAGCCCAGGTCGGCTCACAGGGGAAGCACCGCAGCACACAGGTGAGGGCCGTGGTGGGCGGTGGGTCGGGAGGCGAACACCTGAGCGCAGGGAAGATAATCCAGCAGCTAATGGTTACACAGTTGATTAACAGCTGCTTCCTTAACCTGATGTTGTAAAGTGTGCCACAGGTGTATAACTGCTGACAGGATGGCAGGCTGCTTTGTAGGTTTACAGCATTTTCCAACCTGCTTATGTCTGTGAAACTGTTAGAACCTGAAAAAACTGGGGATGAGGTATCATGCATGATTAATGAGCCTGAGTCATGGGGCGAATCACTGACACCGAAAATAGTCTGCTACAAGATATTCATTCAGACATTTCACAGGTACCATTCTCCGCCACACAGGAAACCACCACCACCAAGGCTAAACTGTACACTGAAAAAAGGGAAAAACCGGGTCTTGGATCTACACAAATTATGTTAGTATATGCAGCGCAATTCATTCATATTTCCTCTGTTAACATAAAGAAAATTATGTTGGTTTTACACATTATCATTGTGTGGGACCAATGTACACATTACAATCAAGTAAATCCAACAAATCTTTTTTTTCAGTGTAATAACTTTGGTGATCATGGTTTTTAATCTAGAATCATCCTAATGTCAAAATGTAGCCAATGCAGGTATTTCCAGGTGTTTAGTTTATGCTAAATACATGCAAAATGATGTTGTGTTTAGTGCTAATTAGCATGCTCTAACACAAAACTAAGATGGCGAACATGGTAAACCTGCTAAACATCACA
This sequence comes from Monopterus albus, assembly GCF_001952655.1. Taxonomy (NCBI): domain Eukaryota; kingdom Metazoa; phylum Chordata; class Actinopteri; order Synbranchiformes; family Synbranchidae; genus Monopterus; species Monopterus albus. The sequence goes on along the minus strand of NW_018128082.1, from coordinate 438,232 downwards.
TTAGCATTTTGTTGTGAAAATGTTAGGGTTACCATTTATCTCAAAAACACCACTATGCCTAAATACAGACTCACAGAGCAACTAGCTGTAAAATGTTTGTGTTGTTTATGGTAAAATACCAAAATATTCTCAGATTCCAGCTCCTATAATGTGAACATTTGCTGAAACTCCCTAGGCTGTTGTTCAACATTTGAGGCTGTCACCTTGGAAAGTATAATGGAAAATTATAGTTGGAAAATACAATGGACATTAATTATTAATTTATGACATAGGTAACTATTCCTAATTATAACATTCTGCACTGACTCCAGTTGAATGCAGTACACACAGGCAGCAGCGCTACAGTAGATTGCATTCAGTGTTTAGGTCTTTAAGGCTGCAGAGATAGGCTGCTTAGCCTAGCACAACTGTGAGGCTCGTGCTATGTTCTCTCCATGATATACACATAGACCGAGCCCTTAAAATACTTCTGCTGGGGTGGCCTGGTGAGTCAGGAGATTAGCAAGTTGACCCAGGAACCTGACCCAAAGGCTTGAGGCCAGTAGGACAAGAGTATGTTTTGACTAACTGCACAGGAGAAGCTAAATGGTTAGAGGACTGTGCTCTCTAACTCTTGGTAGTTTTATTGCTAAATACAATTTTAATTCTGATAACAGCTTGGCAGCTCTGCTGCTACAAGCACATATCAGTCAGAATTTAATTTAATTTTATTCCCCAGTAGTACTTTTCATAAAGTTGCTGAGGAGCCTCGCTGACTGTCAGATTTATATTAATACAGAAAACCCGATTTTTCTAACTAAATTAAAGTAATATTTTTGTTCTTTACCGGACCGTGACTGTCTACAGCATAAACTGTTATTTTAATAACTTGGTTTTGAGTTGTTTCATCACCTTCAAAAAAATGTTGTCCCATCCTATTTCCTCTCCTTTTTGTCAGTCTTCACAGAACCATCTGGAAAAACTAATCAAATACTGAATAGAAGCAGGAGGCCTGTGAGTTTAGGACGAACAACAGAGAGAGAGAGAGAGGCGTCTTTACTGCGCTGCCATATGATTGTTTTTACTGTCGGACGGAGGCTGATGAAGACTTCAGTGCTGACAGGAAGGACTGGGGGGTATAAATAAATAAGGCAATGAGATGTGCCCTTGTCTTCTCTCTCCTCACTCAGTGCCAGTGGCGTAGGACTGGGGCACAAAGACACACTCAGTACAGCTGTCTGAGTTGACCCCTGACACACACACACACGCAGACCAAAGATGTTTAACTAATGCGTATTTTATTCTCACAGTCATTTCAGGACTGAGGACAAAGAAGTTCATGTATCCAGCCCTCTAAGATTTGTTCAAAGCATTACGTTCTGCCACACAGAACTGAAACTACTGTCGACATGGTCAATTGGGCGGTTTGCAGAGACTAACCCTGGGGACATGGAATGTCACCTCGCTGGTGGGGAAGGAGCCCGAGCTTGTGCAGGAGGTTGAGAGGTACCGGCTAGATATAGTCGGGCTCACCTCCACGCACAGCTTGGGCTCTGGAACTTTACTCCTTGAGAGAGGCTGGACTCTCTACTACTCTGGAGTTGCCCGCGGTGAGAGGTGGCGGGCTGGTTTGGGCTTGCTCATAGCTCCCCAGCTTAGCCGCCATGTGTTGGAGTTTACCCCGGTGAACGAGAGGGTTGCTTCCCTGCGCCTTCGGGTCAGGGATAGGTCTCTCACTGCCATTTTATGCCTATGGGCCGAATGGCAGTGCAGAATAGCCGGCCTTCTTTGAGT
>NW_018128082.1:408941-434076 GCF_001952655.1 Monopterus albus | reverse complement strand
TCCCCCGGAGGAGCTGGAGGAAGTGTCTGGAGAGAGGGAAGTCTGGGCATCTTTGCTTAGACTGCTGCCCCCGCGACCTGGTCCCGGATAAGCGGAGGAAAATGGATGGATGGATGGATGCACTGTTGGTCAGACAAAACAACACATTTGAAGACATTTTATGCATTTTATAGACCAAATAATTAATCAGTTGATTATGAAAATAATCATTAATCTCAGCCCTATACATAACATCAAATTTGCAACGGTTGCAGTTTGATTACAGCTAAGTATTAAGCGTCAGGTGCTGTTGGTAATTCAGGAACTAAAGCTTCAAATTTAATTACATTTATTTAAGCTTCATCTTTTAAGACTGTACTCGTGCATTTGCTACAAGTCACCTGCTAAAATGAAAATGTGATGCATGAAGGAGAAGCTGTCCAGTACAGCTGAAGGTAGCTGAATTGTTACATTTGACTGTCAGCGTCTTAATGTAGTGCATCTCATGATTTACTAACGTGCCCTTAACAGAGTGATATTTAACAGCAGCGGAGCTGCTGTATTGAAATCACAATTACATTTGCATTAAGCAATAAAACTGCAAAGGTTACAAACTGCGCATTGAGGTACAGAGCACAGTCCTCTAACCATTAAATTTGTATTATAGCTTTGCAAGTTACTCATCTCCTCGTGGCTCATACAGTAGATAACCCATGTGGGGTTCGCTCTGTGTATAATCTCTAGTCACTCTGTGAGGAATCACTTCATTACATAACAGTGCGAGCACATGTCAGTGGCTTTGCATGAAGACTGATACATCTAGGCTAATGGAATTAAAATTGTTTTCTAATAAGCCACTGTGTGTGACATTATAACTCATGTTTAACATGGCTGTGAAGGGCTAAGTTGATTGTCAGGAAATTATTTTTGATAGTCAGGGATAATTCTGGGGTTTGCATTGTTGATCACATGAAACACAACATTTTAAAGACTCAACTGAGAAAATAATCAGAAAAAAACAGACTGTAAAAGAAATGATCTTTAAGTGAAAAGACAAGAAGAGCACCAAACAAAAAGGTCCAGAAATATTTCAGAGAAAGCAGGTACAGGACCTTACTAAACAGATGAAAATGTCCTGAAGCTCTGTGACATTTTATAAAAGTTACCATCAACAACAGAGCAACACTCATCTTGGAGCCATACTTGAGAATCATTTTGTTGTGGGTCTTTGGTTCTTGTACCATTGCTAACTCTGAGAGACGAGACAGTCCAAGTAACTTCAAAACAGTGCTGATTTATTCAAAGGATCACAGGTAAAATTAACATTACACGCTCAGGTATCTTGCACCTCCAAACTGCTCGCAGGCAGATGTAAGATGAAAGACCCCGAACCAAACCAGGCCTATACATTTATCTCTTCGGTTGGGCTAGCCCCATACTACACAGAAACGTCAACCGAGACGTCTCTCTTACCAGCTCTGCAGCTGGCCATAGCAATAGTCAAAACATGAAGCAAATCAATGTGTGTGTGTGTCTGTTGATTAAGTGGTGTGTAACTAAAAATATTCTCACACGACTTCTAGTAACATGTCGTGACTTAAACATAAGAACATATTATGGCTAAGGCTACAGTTCTACACGTCATAATAATAATAATATTAAACACCCTGTCTGCTGACAGTCATCAACTCTTCTCTCTAGTTATCCTTGACCAGATGTACCCTGTAGAAACTCATAAGCATGCCTAAGCATTTAACAGTCTAACTAGACATCCTATCTCCACTAAACATTTCTAATACATAAAGTATCTATCCAATATCTATCTGACTAAAAATACCTAACATTGTAAACAGCTTTGTTTGTGGGCACAAGGACGCAGTCGCGCTACAAAATGCTGACGCAAAGAGTCAGTCTGGGCAGCACTGCACTACCAAATCTCTGACAGCTTAACAAATGGCATACAAACTGATTGAGAGATGCAAACAGCAGAAAATCTGATCAGGGCTGACATGTCACAGTGAAGACTGTGTTTGCCTGTCTTTAACAGTTTATCTTTCAGTCTGTTTGCCTGTGTTCTTCTCTCAGCATGTTTATAAATGTATTTTTTTCTGCTGTCACTCTGTCCATTCATCAGTGTTGCCGCTGGTTCTTTGAGGTCACCGAGCTGTCCGTTCTGGTCATTTCTGGGTATCGTCACAAAAGGCTACATGCCATGAGACTCACAAGCCAAAAGGGCCCTTGTGTGCCAACAAAACAACCTTTGTTATGTAACGTACAGATGCTGCTGCTGCTGTTTTATGAGATGTGTGTCCTGCCCACAAGCTGCACTGCATTAATTTGTGTACTTCATGTACTTTCATCTTGTGCTCCATTCAGCATCATACAGCAGCATGACATCACACACTAGAGGAGGAACAACTCCTCTCTGCTTCTGCATCCAAAGAGTGTGTGATTACTGTTGCTTTTAAATGTTCTACTTTCAGCTTGAACTTTCCTCTATTGGTTCTGTAGGAAGAGGAAGGCTGGTTTATAGCATGTCATAGCTGTTTTCAGGTGCTTTTGGCCCTCATGTTACTATATTTCCTTACAACAAAGCCTAAAAGAAACACTTTGAATTATCACTATCTTACTTGTTCAGCATAGGCTTTATTCCTCATTCATATGTTTCATTTATTTCTAAGGCATTTCTGAATGTGTCTATATGCTGACAAAAAGACTCGGGCCACTGAAACTGTAGGCATGACAGTGTAAACAACGTTTGTTTATGAATGCATGTCCTGTCTTTTTGCTCTCTGTCAGTAAAAGATCACCTTTCAAGGCCTGCAACCTCATCTCTGGGTATCGACCCCTCACATGATTAATATTTATCTGCATGTATGCTCTGCAGTGAAAACAGAAAAGAGTGGAAAGCTGTGACTTGATAAGGGCGTCAGTTCTGGAACTGTCTATATATACACATGTGGACTTAGTTTAGTATGGTTCTTGGAGAAAATGTGGCATTTCCATCTGCAGGTCAAACTGTCATGGACTCGCATAGGATGGGGGTGCGACAGTGTCACATCATATATATAGGGTGTAACATAATAATAAACACACAAAACCTGCAGATTTAAGGTTTGCAGTACGTGGGTATGTGTGAATTAGGTTACAGGCAGTGGCGCACTTTATCTGGGTCAGAACTTCAGCCACCACACAGGGGACAGATGGTGGGGATGCCTCAGCTCGGTAATGCTGAAAACACCCAGACACTCTAGCATGCAAGCACAAACACCACCCACTTTGGAAAGCAATTTCCAGCGACTTTGAATAATCGATGAGAATACGACCATTCGTGATCACATGAGCGTGTTACATGATAACCCGCATTGATCTCCGCTGACGCACACCATCCCGGTCAGGGGCGCGCACAGGAATGGTGGCGCATACATGCAGGACTACCACCACAAATGGCATGTGTCCGAGTAATAACACAGCCTGCTGTAGCTGCACTGCAGAGTAGACTTTAGTATCCCATCCACAGGGAAAACATCAGCCCGAACATGGAAGATAGTTATGACAATAATGCATGTTATCAGGATCATGAGCCATAAACTTATCATTCTTGGTGTAATATTGCAGCTTGTGTATCTGCGATTTAAGTTGAAAGTTACTGCGACTATAACGCTGGAATAAGCTTCATAGAGCAACATGAAAACAACGCAACAACAAATGCAGCACAGTGGAAATAACGCAGAGGAAATCATTTTACCTTTGAGGGGGAGAAAAACGGATCTCCACGTAGCCTGGAAAACGTCGCACCTCCTTGTTTTCCTCGTGGCAGTGCCAATCCTAAACCCCCTTTCGCATTCCTTCCCAGGCAAATTTCCTCTTCTCTCTAGCCCTGGCAAGTCCTGCAGAGACGCAATGTTTTGACGCGCAACGATGCCCAGCAGAGTTTAGTAGAGACAGGCAGAGAGAGTGATGAAACAACCAGCCAGAGCGAGAGACTTCACTCCTACCTACTTCCGTGTTCGCAGAAAAAACGTTATACATTTGATATGGCTTACAATTCAGTTCGATTTTTTGCGTAGTATCTAGTTTTTATGTGTAATTTTGATTTAAAAAAAAAGTCAATTACACCGTTTTAATATGTCTATATCTTCGTAGCTAACGTTAATATTATCAAAACACAGCGTCACGCATGCTCAGTACGACTATAGTTGACTGTTGACGCTTAACGTGGCCATTTATTGAATTATTGTATTAATACCAAATGAATAATTGCTGTATGCATTCGCTTGTTGCTTTTATTAGCTAATATACATTTTATGGTTGTGTCGTGTTGACTATTGTCAACGGCATTTTTGCATGCTGGTAATCAGTACAGTAGCTAACCAGAGTTGTACTACCACGAATGTACTTAAAGAAACATTTTCCGGTGGTTGCGAACTGCCACAACAGCTTATTTCCAGCATGTAATGATGGTTGGAGCGCTTAGCCTTATGACTTACCCGTTCGTAGTTACGGGCTTAGAAAAAAATCTATCATTTCCCACTCCGGACGACATGAACTATCATAACAGTTGAGTTGACGATCTTTGGCCAAACTCACACTGGCCATTGACTTGATGAATAAATGACAGCCGTATCAGCCAATCAGCAAAGCTATAGAGCATAGCAACACCGCGTTTATTGGCCAATGATAAAAGCGAGGACCCAATAATGTCACTAACAATCGCACATTCTTGTTACAGAACTCGGTGGGAAGCGCATCAGTTACATATAAGTGGAGTTTTATAAAATAGCATTATGAAAGAAGACCACGAAATACCTAACCAGTTCTTCTTAAACGGAGTAAGAAATGACTTTGTAGATATATCTCATATAACAGAACATCTCCAGCATCATAAACTTTTCCACTACATGGAAACCTTCCCAATCTCCCCAGTCTGCAGTGCCCCCTCCTGTCAGCCTGCAGGTTGCTACCTAATATTTATCCATATAAATTTGCGTTAATTTGTTATGCAAAGTGGTTAAGACGGCAGGCCGTTTTTCTACTGTATGTACACATCATTTATATAATAATGACTTTGTTTATTTATTTAACAGCCAGGCCCCACATACTAGTTTTGTCAAACCAAACATATTCAACACCATAACAAACATTCATTTCAGTATGCAAAACAAAAATGTACATATTCTAGAGCAAATTCATGGGAGATTTGTAATATGATTGATAGATCACAAGCCTTTCACAAAAACAAATCTTTTTGATTTACAGGTTTTCTAAAAACAATAAAATGTCAGACGAGATTAACAACTGTGCAGATTTCATTAATACAAACTTAAGTAAACAGAACACCCATGCTGTTTTGATTGTAAAATACCAGACAGCATACAGTACATTCAACCAATACATTCGTTACCGACCCTCAATGTGTAGTCACGAGTTTGTCAGTGACAAATGTCATTGGAATGATAATCCTAATAATCTTCATAAACGAGCTGGAGTTCCTTATTTTGTGCAAAATTTCCCAGGATTATTAACAGACCAACTATGCCACAGTCATTGGCTTTAGAGACTAATCTACTACACATAAACATACAACACATCTATGTAACGTACACCCACTTTCTTTAACATCAGCATTTAAAAAAGTGTTTTTAAAAAATTTAACTGAATATTCCTATGCTCAAACTTGTCAATATAAAGAAGTAGCACTTACAGCCTCAGTACTATCACTGTAAAGCTAAACTTTAGTGATTCTGAGGACTAGTGTCACTACCCTGTTTTTAATTTAATGCTAAGCGGCAGAAAAAACATACATCAGTTGGTAAATTAACATTACATTTCAACACCAAGCTGCATCTGCTGGTGTTTTTACTGGCACTATACATGAACCATGATTCACTAACACTGCAAGCTCTCTTTTACCTGAATATATTAAAAAAGTAATTTAAAAAAAACGAAATAAATGTTACTAAATAATTTAAGTCAAAACCCATTATTCTATTGAAAATCAAGTCCGGTAAATAAAACACAAATGCAAAATTCCAATGTCCATTTCATCACATTTTATAGATATACTTTAAAATATTGTGTGGTGTTAAATAACACTGAAAGACCAGTATAAATTTCACACTGCGGAACCCAGGTGTCTGGGTGTGCGGCAAGGGGTCAGAAAATCCACAAAGAACACAACTGAAAGGAGATAATGATATACATGTACAACAGATGCACTATGTATCCTTAAAGAGTATTTTACATGATTGAAAATACACAGGTTTGTGTTACCAATACAACAACATTCTTCAAACCAGTGCAGAGAGGCTTCACACAAGAACATCCCTTCCGATTGTAAAACACAGTGTGAGAGTAGCTCTGCTGGAATGCATGGTTGAAAGTGTGTGAGTTGGGGTGGGGGGTGAGGTAGATGTTGGCATGTTAGTCGAGTTTAGAAATGCCTTTCCTATCCATGAAGTCTTTAAGCCTGGTGGGAAAATCTGTCATAACTCCCGTGGCTCCCAGGTCAAACGCCCTCTGGAAGTCGTCCTCGTCGTTCAGCACCCAAATGTACACCTGAAGCCAGATGCAATGTTCATACAGTTAAAATTGCAGACACACACAGAGCGGTGGGAGTCAGTCTATTTCTGAACTTGTAGGAACATTAGACATTTTCCAGTAACAGCTCTTAACAACAGAATAACACTACAACTAGAGCAAACAGCTATCAGCATGGAGACAGGCTTCAGTACTGGTGTTATGGAAAGTTTTCAGTAAGTCTTGGAAGTATAACTAATACAGGGTATGTGACTTAAGCTTGATACAGTTCTGTACATGTAGCTAGTGGCTGTTAGTTACATTCATGTCAACAATGGATGCATTGTTGTATAAGACAAAGTAAGCAAACAGGTTTGGAGCTCAGAGAAAAAGTGAGAATGAATGAAACACTATAATAAATGGACTTAATAGGGAAGTGACTGCTGGTCATTGTTCTTTCTACACATTATGCATTTATAAATTTGCATTCACTCTGTATTTAATTATCCGTATGAAGTGTTTTCTCATTTCTGAGGAATGCTGTAGAGGGTACATAGTGGCATTTTTACCTGAATTCCCCTGGCAGTTAGATGCTTAAACAGAGCTTTCCTCATCAGCAAACTGCAAGAGAAAAATAACCACTCATCAGAGGAAAACACCACAGTTGTAGCAAAGGTAGAGAGGGAGGTTTATTTTGACAGTTGTAGAGGTTTTATTTGGTACAGGTTTAAAATTGTGAGTTACAAACACCCACAAATTCAGCCGCTCTAAAGCAGATAGAGGAATTTTATATAATCAAACTTGAGTGACATACGTGTCTGCCAGCCAGGCAATGAGTCGCTGACCTCTAGTTAATCTGTTAGGATCCTGTATTCTGCAAAATCACAGAGAAAATAAAATTGTTTAGGTGCTACTGATGTGGTCACCACAGTCAAACATGATTGCAATGTGCTAAAGTGTAAAACATTCTCAAATGCCCAAAGTCGCCCCAAACACTCAATCAGTGCTCGTTCATGTTTGCAGTAGTGGTTATTAAAGGTGCAAAATGATCATATACAGCTAAATTTACTCGGGTCAAACAGCCCTCAACATCTGGATAGTACAATGTAATACGTGTTCTGGGCACTTCTGAAATTCATTTTAGGAAACAAAGGAAATGGCAAACTTAAGTAGATGTAAATGAAACAGGCTTGAAGAAAATGTACACGTTGTCAAACAAGCCCCAATCACACAAAAACTTGAGTATACTGAATGTTCATGTACTGTAAATGCCCACAGTAAACAGTGTCTGGGGGAAAATTGGTTTAAAGTAGTGTTATAAAGGAAATCACTTAATCCTTCATGTACAGTCTGCTCTATGACCTTGATCCTGATAATCCCCTAACACACACCCTCAGGATAAGGGGTGTAAATGTTTATTTCAATGGCTTAATTAGTGAGTGAGATCATCTCTGAAACAGCCCTGTGGCCTAGATAACAGTGACAGAAAGGACACACTGCAAATTGTCAACTAATGAAAAAAGTGTGGCGAGGATACCCTAACCAAGGATGACAGGAACCTTGTGAAATGTTTAAAACCTAAATTAAAAACTGAAAGTATATTTCATTAAGGGAAACAGAGTAAGATCATGTGTGTCGCCTTTAAAAATTCACTATAATATCAATATGAATCAACAGCAAACAGGAAATTAACTATTCTCTAAAATGTTGATGAAAATTCTTAGCACAAGGAGGCCCACTTACTGGAAATTGTCCAGGACCTTGGACCACACGGTCAGGGAATGGAGTTGGCTCCTCTAGTTAAGTACAGAACTTCAGTCACATGAAAACACTTCTGTCTAAGTTCAAGGTTTGTCTGGATGTGTCTGCTGGTAAAGGCCACAAGATGTGACTGAAAGGTCTAGAAATTCCCCAGTAAACAGACCTTGTGCTTTGATTTGTTTCCCTTTGTCAAACTTCTATCTCCAAGGTTGATAAAGAACTTTTAAGTGGAATTCCAGATGTTGCTGACTCTGTCCATAGATAAACATCAAACTGTGGCATTTAGAAAACTATTTTCTCCAGCTAATTAATGCGCAGCAGCTGGAAGGCATTGCCAGTGTCAATTTAGCCTTTTTAGGTGGGGTTTGCAAAGACACAATGTTTAGTCTTTTGTTTTCCTGAGACACAACTGTCTACAGCACCCTGGTATGTTCCTGTTCACCTAGACAAAGGCAATGTGAGGCAATGCAACAGTCAGCCTATGTCACTGCTAGTTCTTTTCATGTGAGCGTGGTGCGTCTCTGCCCTTAAGTCAATTTGCCTCGGCTTGAAGTGCTCTAAGAACATTTTAATTCCATTTAAATTTTTATGTGTAGACTTACTTGAAGAAAATGGAGGGCATGGGGATCTCTAGGAACTGCTCCTTGAGGGGAACAAATGGCAGAAGTCCGGTGTAGAAGAGGCCTAAAAGCTGCAGTACTCTTGGATAGCTGAACAACACTGGGATACGAGGGTTCTGAACAAACATACAACCAGGACTTAGAGAGTGTTGTCTTATTATTCATTACTGTGCCACCTGAGGCCTACTACATGAAAATAATATACTGGTGGCAGGTTCTTCTTTTTTTGTTAAAAATGGAGATTCATTTCCGGAAATGACTGGACCAAATGTAAACCTCATATGGAGAAAATACCGTAGTAAGTGACAAATAAGAAAAAATATAACAATCTGACCTATATCCAAATGTCATTAATATAAAGCCAAGCATTTCATATAAAAGTACCTCTTTGTAACACTTCTTGACAACCTGGTTACTAGCGTTGCCCCACACAGTCAGATGCTCTCTGTCGTACTTTACAACCAGTTCGGAGACCTGCAACAATTACTCATTGTTACAAAATGTATGCTGTCATTGCATGTTGCTTATTATTATTAGTTTCGGACACTGAGATTTTGGCAAATTATTACTTGCACCTAATCAAAATTCTAAATTAGAGAGTGATTCAGATGACAGTGATACTACTGAACTCTAAAAACTGCCACCGTGCAAAATGATGTAGCATAAATGAAGCGCAACAATGCAATACTGTCGATTTGGTAAGCCTTGGAGTGCCAAATGTGCCAAACTGATCCATGAGGTAACAACTAATACTGAGAGGGGTTAAGATTACCAAAAGAAAAAAAACACACACAGACATACCTTCTTGATAAGGGTGTCATCGTTGACCTTGATGTCAATGTTGACAGGGGTATTAGGAAAGGCATCAAAAATGTCCCTGAGGAGAGGGATTTGTTTGTCCTCCCCACCCTCACAGAAACACTCTGCACAAACAAGGACAAGTCAAAAACACAGTCAGATTTAGACGAAGCTGTTGGCTCAAGTACATTCATCTTTTCAACAGTGCTTTTCTGGCCAATTTGTAAATATACTACCTGTCAGTTTTATTGTCGAATAAATACATTCACTATATACAGTAGGTTTTTGTGATTTTAAATGCTGTTTCAGGTGGACTGATCACTGTATTAGTGAAAAGGCAAGTGTTAGATAACAGTACTAAAAACTGTGAGGAGTACACTGACTGCTGATGGTCCTGAAAATACATGTGGGTGGTGCTAGCTTTGTAGTAATTAAACTCGTAGACAGTCAGTCATGGGTATGGCATGCTCACCCCTCTGAAAGGTTACGCCCAGTTTGCAGAGGTATGGAGGGAGCTCCTGCAAAGAGCACACAGCAGTCGATGGTTAACAGACATGATTTAGAGCCTATAGTTAGAGCCTGTAAGGTCAGGTCCAGAAGTGGTGTGATGAGTGTTCACATTTGTGACAGTCAGTTTAAAAGAGACAGACGCACAGTAAGGACAGGTCAGAACAGGATTAATATGAAGCGCTCTGCACTTCTCTGTACTGCAGGGCCAAAGATCACAAAAATAATTCTGTATAAATTTATTCACCAGCTGTATCATTTTTGTTCATATTAAATTTTGTTGTAGTTGTGATCTCTGATCTTCAAATGCACATAAATACTGGATCTGACTATTTGCTTTTCATTAAAAAAAGATCAGTGTCTCACACATTAAAAATGTGACCATCAGCTGAACAGAGATCCTAAATGAGCATCAATTAACCCACTGGTTGACCAAGAATTTCTGCTGGATCTGATGATTTTTAATCAGGCAAAAGCCTCAGACATAATCAGCTGACTTGGTGTTGACCTGACCCGATTAAAGCACATGATCTGTCAATGCAACTCTAGTTCCCAAAAATATTCTTTGTTTCAAAGTTTTAACTCAACTATATCTGGACCTCTTGACCTCTCTGTGTTTTACATATTAATGCAGATGTCAAATTAAACAAATTTCCATGTTTTTAATAATTACAATTATCTGATTTATTAAATTATCATACACAGTTTCCTTTTGGCAGGTGGTAGACAGAGGAAATGGACAGCCAAACATGTCATAGGAAGATTAGAAAATAGTTAAAGTGTAGTTATTTCTCTGTTGGATATGGAAATAGGATGATTAAGGAGATATTGCAGAGCAGCAACTCACGGCGTAGGTTATGTCGGAGATTCGGGCATTGATGCCAGTGGCCCTTTTCAAGTTGGCATCATGTGAGACGACTACCTGTCCATCTTTCGTCAAGTGGCAGTCCAACTCCAACATGTCTGTGCCAAGATCCACAGCACTGCACAAACCAGCAAACAGTACACATATACTGTATTTATCACCATGCTGGGGAGACTCTACTGACTATTATCAGTAACCTCAGCATGAAATGTAGCCCATACACGTTCAATAAATCATAAAACATTTCACTTGACACATCATTAACCCTTCATGCATAGTGTCCACATTTGTGGACTGTTAATTTAACTCTATCTTGGGTCAGGTCAGCATGATAGAGCTCTCCAAACCACTTGAGAGCAGCATCAGTAGAGCAGAATAATATGGTAACAGTTTTTTTATCTTGTATTCTATATACTGTGATGAACATGAACTGAACTGAGAGTAAAATTTAGTCTAAACCAGTGGGCCTCAGAGCGTCCTCTGGTGGGCTGCGGCCACAGTAGTGTAACACATTTAAGCCAAGTTTATTTATTTTGTGTTGTATTTTGTTTGTTTGTTTTGGGAAGGTGGTCCTTGGAATTTTTTTGTCTTTTTTTAATAGACAAAAGCTGTGGTTTTATTCTTATATTTTGTTGCTTGGTGTCTATGGACATGGACAATTAAATAAATCTTAATTAAAATAATGAAAGCAATCTTTTTGAAAATCTGTTTTTGATACTGTAATTCATGCTTGACAGGGTTAATAAATCAATCAGGAAAAACACAGCAGTTTATCATTGAAGCTACTAAAACTTATTAGTGTCTGGGTTACATAGGCCTGCATATTGGCCCGGTCACACTACTGACAGACTACTGTGGGTAACCACAGACACATGAAACAGACCAATGTCATGAACTTAACACTCCCAAGTTCAGATGACACACACTACCCACAATCACATGTAAGAACACCACTTACTGTATGTTTCACACATATGTGCAAAGGACAAACATACAGCTGTATTATGACTAAGGTTATTACTCACTGCTTGAAAGCTGCCATGGTGTTTTCCAGATTTTCACCTGCCCCTGCAATGCAAGAAATAAACACTAAGCACAGTGTTTTCTTTTTCTTTGCTATCCGCTGAGAACAACCGCTGGAACACTGCCTATGCTGACAATTTATATGCACTTTCTGCACCTTCCTATAATAATGTACTGCCTGATATAAGCATGGTAATAAATACACTGCAATATAACTAAAACCATGCAAATACAGAATTAGAAAAATGGTAAAATCCCTGCCAGAGGTGGGTAAAGTAGCCAAACACTGAACAGTAGACCTATTCTTACTTTGTAAGTAGTTCGCTAGCTCTCAGTGAGAAGCAGCAGAATAGTCAAGTTACAAAATTGGCAAAATTACACTTAATCTCTTTCTACTTATCACTCAATAATTATCACAATTATTAAATAACTGTCCAAATTTGATTAGGATGATAGAGACAGTATAAAATTGCAGCCACTGACAGCTGAATGGGCCAAGATGTGAACCTGATGCTCAAGAAAGTATGCTTACCATCTTTACATATTAAATACCTTTCTGAATAACACACATTCTAAATATTGATGCATATTTTACAAATTCACTGAACAACGGGGGGTGGGGGTAAACTGTTATGCACTTGAGGGAGATGTTGAGAGATAGAAAAAAATCTATTGATTCACCTCCACGATGGGAAATGTGTTTGCTGAGGAAGGGCCCTCGCTTCCTCCGGTGCAAAAAAGTTGGACATTTCAGCAGCAGGGCAGAGGTGAGCACGTAGCCCGTTAGCGCTGATAGGGCATACACAGCAGCACACATCTCCTGTCAGTCTGCTGCAAAACAAACACAACCCAGTTAACATCTAACTTAACTGTGTCCGCACACGGGCTGCTAATTTGAACCAAGCTCTGATGTATGCAGTCGACGCATTTTCCTGTTTTTCCGCGGGGATTACACCATATTACATCGAGGTGTAAGGAGACATCGTTTCTAAGAATATGATGAATGTCTAAAAAATCTGCCGGTAAAATTTCATCCACATATATGAAATTTTATATGTCTAATTACTATGCCAAAGTTACTTCGATGAAAAAGCGCAATAACAATGCTAAAGTCGCCCTATATATATACTCGGCAGAGACGGGAACAAGTTAATAACCATGGATATATACGGGAAATGCAATAAAACACTGTCAAACCCAGGCGCACCTGGTATTTACAGCAAAGAGATAAGGGGTCCGTGAAGGGACAATATCAGCTCACGGCTAAAACTCCGGCGTTAGCGCTCTTTTGTCAGCTCTAACTAAAGCAAATCTAAAATAAATGACTAACATGATATATGGCTAGAAAGGTAAGAAGTTAGACTCAAGTTTTATACCATTACATTAAGTGAAAACATAACACGATCATTTATATTTTAAAAAATTTAACTAAATGTTCGCTAAAATGCAGGACTGCAAAAACTCTGTCCAAACAGATAAATATTGAGTTGAGTCTAAAAAAAACCTTGAGAGCTGCCACTCATGAATGTTTTACATTTACTTAATCACTAAATCAATTATTTAAAAAAAAAAACTAATAGCCAAAGTGAGGTCTGCTTACTGATTATTTAGCCTTAGCAACGGCTAATACCCCAAAGAAGGGATGCAAGTTTTATTTATTAGTGGTGTATCTGATAATTATTTTCTTAAGGTTATTAAGTGATTAATCATTTGATACATAAAATGCAATATATTAGCAAAAGAATGTACATTTCAAATGACATGTTCACTGAAACTACATTTTTATTTTAAAAACTTATAGAATGACAGAAAAGAATTCAAGCCATTATATGTGAATGACTGTACTCTGTTAAGAAACCCAGTCATTCGTTGTCAGTGAACAGTTTGTGCCTCATTTCCAGAGTTGTAGACGCCTAATATTCAGGTAATACACAGTACATGTATATGATTAAGGACACCTTTCCTACAATACACAAATACTATGTCATAACGTCATCGGCGTAATCATACTAGCTAAACTAAGCTAATGTTAGCGAGGCTGGGATCTCAGAAGACGAAATCTTACCTTTATCATCAAATTGTTTAGCTTTTCTTTCGTTTTTTGTCTTGACTAACCTAGATGGTCTCAGGAGAAGTTAGTATGCAGACGTCTGTGCAGAAAGTAATTGATGAACTCTTCAGCAGCTCTGCTAAACTCCGCATCGCAAACAGCTGATGAAGCAGGTGAACTCCAACCGACCGCTGTCATCTCCGTGCGCATGCGCCAGTATGACCACAACAATAGTTTTTCCGCCAGAATATTTCAGAATAAAAGCAGCATATCATCATATTTTAGCCTGTACAGTCAATGATTTTAACTGTCAGCGGGGGTAGGCCCAGATCTTTACTTAAGTAAATGTAAAAAATACCATAGTATAAAAATACTCCTGCATTCACATAAAAGTGCAAAGATATTAGCATCAAAATCCAGCCTCCTGCACCAAAAGCCAAAGTAGTAATTGCACAAAATGACGCATTTCACATCAGTGTACACTATGTTATTAGACAATAACCTAATTATTGATGCATCACTTTAATGTCACTGTTGGTAAAGGTGGAGGTAATGTTAACTGCCTTTGTTTGTGGGCTATGCCCTACCTCTCTTTTTTTTATTACAATGCATTTTTTACTTTCTGAATTATGCTGTTAAAAACCAAAACCAACAAACACTGGTAAAAACATAACCCTGCACTATCTATTTATGTATCCCGAGGCCCGGGGCCTTTTTGTGCGAAGTTTGCATGTTCTCCTTGTGCCCATGTGGGTTCTCTCCGGGTACTCCGGCTTCCTCCCACAGTCCAAAGACATGCAGCTTAGGTTGATTGGTGACTCTAAATTGCCCCCTAGGAGTGAGCGTGAGTGTGTATGGTTGTTTGTCTACATGCCAGCCCTGTGATACACTGACAACCTGTCCAGGGTGTACCCCGCCTCTTGCCCAGTGTTAGGTGGCATTGGCTCCAGCCCCCCTGTAACCCTATTCAGGAATAAGTGGTATAGATAATGGATGGATGAAATTGTACAGTGTCAAGACACTACTCTGTCTGGTTGCTGTCAGTCAATTGCAGTTAAAAAGACTCATACTGTAGCATTTTCACTGCTCAAGTACTATTACTTAAGTTTTGAAGTTCAAGATTGTTTCTTCAAATGTGCTATGTGCTACAATATTATAAAAGCAAAATCTTCACCCATGACCCTATTAGAAAATGAGGTGGTAACTGATTTGATCCACCAGATGTTGCTAATGTGCTGCTGTGTAAGTGACAAAAAAGTGAGAGGTAAAAATATGCACAAAGGTAACATCTAGTTAACAGGATACCAGGTGAACCATGGCAAAAGTAAACATGTAGACCTATTCTTTGCATTCTATATAATAATGACAACAACTGCCTATCACTTATAACTCTGAGTCATAAATCCACAATGTGATTTCCTTTGTACAATGTTCAAGCTAAAATCTTGTACATTTGTACCAGTCAAAGTTCACTTTATGCAATCCATAAAGATGTGATACACACCCAGTAAGACTTCAACACAGCTTTATGTGTAAGTCCTTTCTTTAAGAAAGCTGACTAGCATTAATTTTAAGGGGTCTGGGTTTGCTGTCAATATACTGTGTACATTTAAGTGAAAGTTAAATGGCTCAAGATTTAACAGATGTTCTGGAGGAGTGGAAATGTCTGGAGGAGGAATACCAAGAACTTCGGGTAAGAAATGGATCAAAATCAGCTAAAGGCAGGGCAGTTAGTATATAGGTCATACTAAAAGTACTGTTTTCTTAATGAAATGTTATTAATATCTAGCAAAAAACCTTATAAAATAACTGCATTGGTAATTTGGTTTCATGTCAAATATCTTGTTTATGCTTCAGATTATCTACCATATTTTCAACAAATGTTAAAAGATTGAAATGATTTGTGTAATCTACATGTTCCCTGGGTTATTAGTGTGACCACGTGTTTTTATGTCACCCAGGAGACACACAGAATGTACTTACAGAAACTGGATGAAATTTCCAAGCTACAAAACCACTGCTCTTCCTCCATTTCCCTCCAGCGAAAAAGACTGAAGGAGCTCTCCCACCAAGCAAAAAAGTCAGTACACACATACACAAAATTGCATGGACACAGATTTATAGTTGCACAGTAGAGATGAATACAGTACATCAGGTCAGGTCCATCACATACACAAAGACAGGGAAGAAGCAAGGCAAAGCAAGGTGGACCCTCTTCAGCTCACACAAACTCATACTGTAAATATGTCATGTTGTCACAATAATGCAACATTCAGTATACAACAGAAGTGTCTACACCCCTGTGCAATATCACTTAAATGTCAAATCATTCAAAATTGTATCACAACAGTAATTGCATTACTTCTGTGTGGCTATTTGCTCCTATGTTATATTAAAAACTACCAGGTTTGTTTTGCTGTATTAAAAAACAGGCCCTATAAGAACTCTCATTACTGAGATTCAATTTTTTTTATTTTTTCACTATTTCATTTGTCCACCTTTACTTTTGATAACAGACTCCTCCTCAACACAGAGGATACCAGTGAATGCACAAATCTCTGGAGAGATGTTCTGGTGTTTCAGCTGCTCTTTGCTGGTTATATTTTTCTATTTAAAATACCCCAAAGGTGTTTATTGGATTTAAGATAGGCGACATACTGGGCCTGGTCGTACTTTTCACTTTTTTTTATTTAGAAACTCTTGCGTGGCTTTGGCGGTACGCTTTGGATCATCATCATGCTGGCATATTCTTCTTTGGCAAAGCTTTTGGAGAATGGGAGTCATCTTCTCAGCCACTGTTTTCATATATATATATATCCACAGGCATTCATAGCACATGGCACATATCTGTAAATGTCATCTCCCTCACACCTTTTACCCTCATGCAGCCCCATATCATCACACTCCCACCTCTGTGATTCACGATCAGCACTAGCTGATGCCCAACAAATTTATCTTGGTCTCATCTGACCAAAGAATGTGTTCCCAATATTCATCAGACTTCTTTTCATGTTCTTATCAAAGTTCAGTCTCACTGTTTTGTGCTAAAGAGCAAGCCAGAGTTTTTCGTGGATGCTGTTCTTTGAGGCTGATGTTATGCAATGTTCTTCGTACTGTCTGAGCTGCCACAGAAACTCAGATTTCCATTGAAAACCTATGTGCCAATTCCTGCCTGTTTGTTTTTCAGAGCTAGATTGTGCAAGCAGCACACTGTCCGTGGTACTATAGCTCGTTCTATACCCCCTGATTACTGCTGTGACTGTATTTTGACTGATTTTTAGTTGGTCACCGATCTTCTTGCACCCTCTTCCATATTTGTTACTAAGTCTCACAATCAGAATTTTCAGTTATTCTGGCATTTCTGTTTCATGTGCCATGATGCAGTCACATGATACTCACAACTCACAGGTACAAAACTGAGAAAATTGGTGTTAATGCATATGTTCTTGCAGTTGGAAACACAGGTGTACCCAGTTTTGTTTCAGTGATCACAAGTTTTCTAACATGTGTGCGAGTGATTCACTTCTGTTGCACTGAGTTTCAGTTCAGTCTTTCTAAAGTGTTTGTTCATAATAGGAACTACTCTACTTGTCACCTTAGCAATAATACATTTATTTACAGATGATAACAATTTTGAGTCATTTGACATTTAAGTTATATTGCACAGAGGTCCACTCATTTCTGTTGTATACTGTATCTTGTGCTGTTATATTATCCTTCAGGTACAGCAAAGGACCATCAGAAGAACATTCTAAAAACCTGGAGGAAATGAAAGAGAAAATTATGATGCGACCAAATGCTTTCTTTGAAATGGAAGCTTTTCTTCCCCAGAAAAATGGGTGATGACCTTTTTCCATTCATAAAATGAAATGTGGTTACAATAAATAAAACCTATGAATTAAATGTATCTCACATAAAGTGATTGTTTCATATTGCAGGTTATACCTCAGTCTGGTTCTTGGAAATGTGAATGTCACTCTTCTCAACAAGCAGTCAAAGTAAGCAATGACCACTGAAGCCTAACTTGAATATCATGTCCATTTAATATTTATCCAGTTAACAATAGATCTTTAGATTTATCTGTGTACTTTCACTCAGTGAGGTGATTGCTTATTTCCCTAAATCAAACATTCCCTAGCTGATTTCTGCCCATGCCTCTGGTTTTGGAAAGCCTTATATTATATATTGAGTTTTACTGAATTTGTTACATCCTTGTCAGATTTGCCTACAAAGATGAATATGAGAAGTTCAAGCTGTGCCTCACAGTCATCCTGATGCTGTTCTCCTTCATATGCTACTTCTTTGTGAGCTACAGGTACAGTTTGCCTCATAGACAGCATTTAGTGCTCTTTGTCAGTTGCAATGAATTTATTGCACAAACACTATCTAAATCCAACACTTGTTTTATGCCCCTGACTTTAGATTTATTGATGCGATCCTCAATTTCCTACTGGTGTGGTACTATTGTACATTAACCATCAGGGAAAGTATCCTCATCACCAATGGCTCCAGGTTAGCACAACTACTTTTTAAATTCTATTACACAGCAATATAGGATGAACTGATTAGATTTTGGTGGTCAAAGGTCAAGGTCACCATGACCTTACACTTGTCCCATTCTTGTGAACACTCTCTCAGGAATTCCTTAAGGGAATTTCTTAAAATTTGGCACAAATGTCCACTACCATACTCATAAATTTGACTGGTTGGCAGAGGCGTACTACTGCAAAGCTCTAATTCATATGTCAACTTATTACTTTTTGCCCATTTCATTCTAATTCCTTGCCCAAGTCATTATAAGTAAGTGTTAAAAAAAATAAGTATCTAATAAAATGTGCCCTGTATTATAGAATCAAAGGATGGTGGGTTGTTCATCACTACATCTCAGCTTTTTTGTCTGGTGTAATGCTGACATGGTGAGTTACGGGAGATAAATCCCTTCACAACACATTAGGAAACAACAAACCTATATACACTTACTGTATAATCAGAAAATCTAATTCATATGATACTTGCCTGTGATTTGTATATGCACATTTATGTTCCTGTTAAAGAAAAACACATAAAATAGCACTTCATATTTTCTATGTAATAACACATTTACTCTCTTTCACACCTAAGGCCAGATGGGAACCTGTACAAGACATTTAGGAACCAGTTCCTTGCCTACTCCTTTTATCAAAGTAAGGTCCAAGTACTTGGAAAACATTTACAGTTCACTTTTCCAGACTAAACCACAAACTGATTTCGTTCATCTGGAACATGCAGGTTTTGTTCAGTGTCTGCAGTACTACTATCAGAGTGGGTGTCTGTACAGACTGCGAACCCTGGGAGAAAGACACAACATGGATCTGACTGTGGGTGAGATAACACTGTCACACATCAAGGATACACCAAGCCTGGCATATCATAATCAAATATGCCATAAAAATGTTAATGATTTGGAGCCTATCATGTCTGGGGCTCTTCATTATCATTGTTGTATTAAACAGAAGTGAAATCTGCATGTTAATCTCTTCTTTGATTTCTGTCTAGAGGGATTTCAGTCCTGGATGTGGAAAGGGCTGACGTTTCTTTTGCCCTTCCTGTTTTTTGGTCATGTGAGTGCAGTCTGTGACACTGTGATGGAGTCCAAGTGAACTTGAGAAATTGCCTCTAACATCTTAGTTTGCATTAAAAGAAATTATGCATTATCATGTTTTATACTGGATGACACAGACAAACTGACAAAATATGCCAATGGCATTCTATGTATTGCCATACATATTTAGGCAGTGTTTACATTTTTGATGATGGTGATAACAGTTTGCCCATTAGTGTGTCTCTGTGTTTTGGTAGTTGCAAACTAAAGCCGTTCACTTTTAAGTATATGAAACCCTTAAGTCCTCTTGTTTTTTCTTGTAGTTCTGGCAGCTCTTCAGTGGCCTCTCTCTCTTCAGAATGGCTCAGCTCCCAGAATGTAAAGACTGGCAGGTCAGTCGTATTTGAAAGTAACCCCACATTACTTCTAAATAGTTCAAGTTCAATAAATATGGAATTACTGCTGTAAGGCTTATTCATGTATTTTTCTCTATGTTCCATGTGATGCCAGGTGTTGATGTGTAGTCTGAGCTTCATTATTCTGTTCATGGGAAACTTCTTCACCACTCTTGCTGTGGTCCGTCAGAAGCTGAAGAGCAGGAATCAGAAGCCAAAAAGTCTGTGATTGTCTGCAAAACAGTGTCTCTCATGCACTTCTTCAAATAAAATTTCATTTCATCTTTACTGCCATCATTATCAAAACAATTTGTAAGAAAACTGGCAATTATTACATAAAATGTGTGTTATGGCCAATTAATCACCATTAAACTAAAATATGCTATTCAGTGCCACTGTATGTTTATGTTTGTATAATTAGGAAAGCTCACTCGTGGGAAAAGACAAACAATGAATAAAAACACCTTCAAATAAAGTATGTAATTTTTCACACACAGTACTCCCTATGAAGCGTTTTTGTTTTAGTACCGTTACACCTCATGTGCTTTTCCATATATTTGTGTGACTGATGTTTGATTTTTCTTTTTTTCATAATTAAATTTTTAGGGCATTGTTGCTTTTATTAGGTATACATGACAGTAAGTTGCTGAGAGGTGGCCAGGAAATGGGGAGACAGATGGGGAGACCTGCAACACATGTTGGCGGTTAAACTTGATCCACTGATGTCGCACACATACTATGCCTGGTACATGATGCACTGCACCATAATCATTCAGCTATTGGGGCAACCCAGATTGAAACATCTTTTCACTTCATTTTTGGCCTTTTATCTGATTGAGTTCAAGTTGTGTGTGTAATTTGACTTTCTGTGCAGGGATTTGAAAAACTACAGCTTTTTTTTAACACATTATAATACATCTAGGTTATATTTTTCTCTAGCTATAATACAAAATACAGCCTGAGCCTAACAGATCCAGTGAGGGAATGTAACTTGCTTTATACTTCTACGCTGCCACATTACAGAGGGAAATACTGTACTTTTCCTCCACGGCATTTAACTGAAAGCTACAGTGACTAGTTATTTTGCATATAAGCATAAGCATAATCACCTTTATTGGCCAAGTATGTTGCACACAAGGAATTTGTTTCAGGTACAGAACCAGGGTGCCAACTCAACCAAAGGTTCTAACCATCGGGGGAGTTCAGTGTCTTGCCCAAGGACACTTCGACATGTGGACTGCAGGCACCGAAATTCGAACCTTCAACCTTCCAGCTGGGAGACAACTGTTCTACCCACATGAATATTTTACCAAAAAAAAACCAATAGTGAGTTTATAAAATGAGCCATTGCTACAAATTAAACTACACAATAATATAAAGTAGTTCAAATTAGCTCCACCTCTGTCAGCTACACCATTACAATCAGAAATAATAAAGAAATATTACACAATACTGCACTAACAAGCAGTGATGGTAAAGTATTGTGATTGTTATTAAAATTAGCAATACCTTGCTATTAAAGTACTCTTTTACTAGTCAAGGTCTTGCATTAACATGTAAGTAGAGTAATTTTCAATTTTCATTTGCTTTACACAACTAGGTAAAAATGCTTCATAGTCTATAAACTGATTTAGTACTTCTTATTTAGTACTTATCTTATTCTGAAACAATTCTACCTGTTGAGTAAAAATATAGGCATTTTCTGCAGGAAGTGCCTGTTTTTTTTCTAACTTATAGGAAATAGGAAATTGCACAAGCAAGATAAACATAATGAAAAATAAATAAAACTAATAGGAACAGGTGCCATGTACTGGTTTGTGCAAGTGTAGTAGCCTATATATTGTAGTGTCATTTGCTGATAAGGCAAGGGGATTCATACGAATTGTGTAGTGAAACTATGCAAATAAAGTTCAAGAACTTCAAATTTGTACTTAAATATAGTGCTTGAATAAATAAAGACCATGAAGTTATTTTCCACCTGTGCTTACTGAGGTCATTCTGGTCCCAAATTAGTACTTTTACTTTTGATTCTTTAAGTACATTAAGACTGATTGCAGGACCTTTATTTGTAAGAGTATTTTATATGGTATACTACTGCTGCTTTAATGAAGCTGAGCATGCAGTTAGATAACCTGTATTGTTGGGCTATTTACAGTGTCCTTGGCACTGTGAACATTGACCCCTTTTAAGTTGAGGACACGTTAGAGCAGGCTGTCTTTCAGTCTGTCAGGGATAGTTTACTTCCCTGGCTGGGTTACATAGCCATGACCCCTTAGCTTGGGACAGTTGTTTATTTAATATTGCAGGCTAAAGGCGCACAGTGATATTAGGTAAAGCCTTTATGGACTGGTCCAAATAAAACACGCGTCAGCAGAGATTTAAAAAAAATTAAAAAAAGAATAAGGACATTCAACAGTCTATTAAAGCAGAGTAATTTCCTTAAAAAAAACACACACATATACAACTGCAGCCTCTCACGAACTGAAAGCATGTCTGGATAAGATTTATTTGTCCTTGGAAGTGTTAAGGTCCTCCCCCTGCTTTCGTGTGCAAGTTGGTTTGGTCCTATATGGCGTAAACTTTTCTTCCGCATTGAGCAGAGAGCCTGAAGGAAAGAGGAGAGCTGAGGGTAGGCGTAAAACTACACCTTTAATTGTTTTATGTTGTCCCGTAGATAGTGGCAGTCTATGGGATTTACATTGCAGCGATTATAGACTCACTTCGAAACTACGAACTTAAAACAGAGAGGAAATATTCAGGTTTTTTTTAACCTAACATTAGCTTAAGATAAGTGCCGACTCGGTTACAAAACTGAGGCTAACTTGTATAATCTCTTTGAAGCAAGTCGTTTTCTTAATATTTAAAGTTTAAAATGATTACATTTTTAATACACTTTGTATATGTCATGCTTTAGACAACTGAGTTTAGTCTCCGAATTAACGTGTGTAGTGTCGTGTGGTCAGCCGGTGTTGTCATCCATAACTTCATCGAGGCCCCAGTCCCGTTGGCTATAATAGTCGTTTTACGTGTTTTATCATATTTAGCTTTATTTTAGAAACAGGAAAATACCCATACTAGAACGTTAACCTTATTGGGACAGGTTGAACTGGTGTCTAAAATGAACTAGGGTACATGTGGAGCTTCCTAGTCCTTGTGGGCAACCGGTCTTCTGTCGACAAGTGTTCCCCCGTCAGGATGTGTTTCCCCGGTAAAAACGTGCGTGTAGTAGCGCTCCAACTATGTGGTTATGGTTAGGCTAAAGGTAGGGTTCAGGTTCGGGGAAACGCATCTCGATGGGGAAACACAGGTCGACGCAACCCCGGTGACCTTATCTCGACTATTACGTAACCAACTCCTTTAACAGAGTAGGCGACGTGCCATTAAGCACGTCAATGTCTGATTTATGGCTATTTAATCACCCATGCCAACAGCAGTTAACCTAAATGCTTTTTTCTTGTCTCACTGGCCGGGGCACCGAATCAGTCTCACGTCATTCTGTTGAAATATCACAGTGCAAAATGCTCTGTTACAAGTAAAAGACCCACATCCAAAATGTTTCTTGACTAAAAGTACAAACGTATTCGCATCAAATATACTTAACGTAGCAAAAGTACTCATTATTCAGAATGGCACATTGTAATGTATGTTATTATTTGATTATAATTACTGATGCTTTGCTGTGTACCTCACATTTTATGTTACACCTGGTAAGAGTGAAGGTAATATTAGCTAACTCATATAATTTGAAGTACTTCTGGGTAGCTTGTGAATTTCCCAGAGGATAAATAATGTTTTATTATTACACTGTGTTTTGGTTTTTAACCTGAGTCTGAAAAAGAGTTGGTATCCACAGTGATAAAATACATAGAGTGGAATAAAAAGTACAATATTTGCATCTAAAATGTAGTGAAGTCAAAGTATAAAGTATCAGAAAATGAAAATATTCAAGTACTTAAGTACAGTATTTCATTACCTGAACTGATTTTTAAAATACCATGTGTTAGCCAGTGATAGCTGTACACCTGGAAGCACCCTTCACGCAAGTCTCGGCCCCTGTCTGTGACCTTACCCGGTGCAGGACTTCTCTAGGACAAATTTGGTGTGTGACTCTGTACCCACTATGTCAGAGATGTGTGAGACAAGTATTTCAGAACTAGGTCAGCTGCCAATTGATCAACATCTATCTAGGGTTCAAGGATTTTATTGTCAATTCACCATAAGACTGCTGTGTTTATGTGTAAAGCCAGGAACGACTTATTACCTGGTGGAATCCAAAAGTTATTTGGTGAAAGGGAAGGGGGATATAACTTGAGGGGACACTTAAATTTAAAAGTTCATGCTATACGAACAACCAAAAAAAGATTTTGTATTTCTATAAGTGGGGTCAAACTATGGAATAACTTAACTGTGGACATGAAAAATAGTACTAGAATTGAGGAGTTTAAATATAAATAGAGGTCAGGGTCGAGGAAATCCACAGAAACTCATTGTTCAAAGAGGTAAACAGAAGAAACACTTTTAAATCTCTTGTGAAATTTCTAACATATTCAGTTTCCTTGTAACATGTCCCATAGTGTCTGTTGCTTTATGTCAAATACATTTTTCAAGGTTGAAGGATTTTGTCAATTCATCATATGTGCAGGACATACAGAAAATTGAAATACTGTTTCTCTCTCACCTAGTATTGGGTGCCATAACATTTAGGAACTAAAATAGAGTGAAGTAGAATAAAAAATAGAATAAGAACTGGATTGACATAATTAGGATAAATCTAAACGGTACAGCCAATAAGCTGTGACTCAACTGTGTACAGTCAGTGACAGTAGTGCAAACAATAATAGGCGATTGTCAGATGGTTCAGCATCCCTAGGGCTTTGGTGATGAGGTGTAAATAGCATATGAGGTATACATGGACAGTATTGCAAATGAGTAACAACAGCAGATATCCTGGCAAAAAAAAAGTCAGCAGCAGATTTACATATAACATAATAGATGGTAAAACAGCAGAGGTAGTTTTTTTTTTTTTTTTTTTTTTTT
>NW_018128082.1:407419-408579 GCF_001952655.1 Monopterus albus | reverse complement strand
AGGCTTTGCATGGTCCTTCGGCAGGAGGCAGTACAGGCTCCGCACCACACAGTGATGCAGCCAGTGATGACGCTCTTAGTGGTGCCCCGGTAGAAGGAGGACATGATAGCGGTTGATCTTCTGTGCTGGTGTGTTGTTCTGTGATTCAAAGCAGCCAAAGAAGTCATTGAGGCTGTTTAGCAGAGAGATGTCACTCTCACAGCTCCGAGGTGGGGGCTTATAGCCTGTGAGGGTTTCGATGCCCCTCCAGAGACTCTGTGCATCTCTAGTGTTGCCTAAGTGTCCAGATATTTTCTTGCTGTATTGGCGTTTTGCCTCCCTGATTCCACGGGACAGGTTGGCTCTTACTGTTGCTAGGCCTGCGGTGTCGCTGGCCCTAAAGGCTGCATCCCAAGCCCTCAGGAGTCTGTGAACCTCACCTGACATCCATGGCTTCTGGTTGGCATGGACACTGCTATTTTTGCAGTATCGATGTATAGATGGATGGGTGGATTTTTTTTCTTTTTTTGTTACAGCTTTTTTTTTGTTTTACTTTAAAAATGACTAGAACAAGCAGTCTGTTATCCGAATAGTTGTGCTGATTAATTTTCTGACAGTCAATTATTCGGGGGCTTAAGCCTGGTCATGTCTATGACGGGATTTAACTGTGTATGAAACCAATGATAAAAATGTACATACTTAAATAATGAGTACTTATTAAAATAATAAGTAGCAGTTGCTTGTGTTGCTGTGTATTCAAGTTATTATTTTCCTGTTAGAATTCATGTGACACTCTGTGACCTTGAGATGGGACATTTGTTTTTTCAGTTGCTAATAGACCCACTGGGA
The DNA here is from genome assembly GCF_001952655.1 of Monopterus albus. Lineage (NCBI taxonomy): Eukaryota > Metazoa > Chordata > Actinopteri > Synbranchiformes > Synbranchidae > Monopterus > Monopterus albus. The sequence continues at coordinate 407,751 of NW_018128082.1, read as the reverse complement.
GATCACTAGACAGAGTAGTCGGCAAGGATACTACATCACACCAGACACTCATACTGTATGTCATGTAGTTTGTCGCCACTCTGTTAGCCTGGCTCATGTTTGTCCTAGGTGGTAGGACTCATCACCAGTTGGCAGTTAATTAGGAACATGTAGTAAAAGTAATATTTTAATGTTTACTCAACCCTCATTGAGATAAACGGGGCAGACAAAATAATACAGTGGGTACGGAAAATATTCAGACCCCCTTAAATTTTTCACTTTTTGTTATATTGCAGCCATATGCTAAAATCATTTAAGTTCATTTTTTTCCTCATTAATGTACACACAGCACC
>NW_018128082.1:402554-406021 GCF_001952655.1 Monopterus albus | reverse complement strand
ATGGCTGCAATATAACAAAGAGTGAAAAATTTAAGGGGGTCTGAATACTTTCCGTACCCACTGTATATCAATGTAATGCAGAACAATTTAACTCCACTGTAAAGTCCAACCTCCAGTCGGGCCATGAAGTGGAACACTTCTCTAAGGCAGTTCTTCATGGTGTGTTCGGAGAAGCAAATGGTTACACACCACGTAACTGCAACGTTCCTTGTTCGATTCCAGCCAGGGACCTAAAGCACATTATATGATTATAGGAAGTCTTCCAGTGCAGAATGTCACACACAAAGTAAGAGATGGTTGCCCACTCATATTCCTTTGAAGTCTGCTGATTTGTGAAAATGTTACTGGAATATTCCACTCAGCTATTGCTGGAATTGGAATACTGTTTTTGGCTTTGTGAGGTTTTGATCTCTTACAAGCCATGAGGCAATGTTGAAACCTCCGAGCTGACTCCTGAGTCTCCAGTGCTCGAGTTCGTGTCAAGTCTGAGTCACCAAAGAATAGTCAGTTGTGTCCCTGTTGCCTAAGCCCAAGCCATTAAGGTTTATATTAAACACAATGGACAATTCTCATCATTTTAAAAGAGGTTTACTTACTGTGTGTGACACAGTAGCCAAACGAAATACACTCTAAGCGCACACACACACACACACACACTACTTAGAAGTGAACAGTGTCAGTATTTTATGCCAAATTATTACGGCCTATTCCAAAAAAAGTCCTAGTCCTTGTCTCCACCTTCAGTGTCTGAATCCAGTCAGTGCTTGATTCCAAGTCATCATTGCTCAAGTCCAAGCTGAGTCATGAGTCCTGAAAATTAGGACCCAAGTCGGACTTGAGTCTGACACCTGGACTTGATTACTACAATACTGCCATGAAGTCAGTGTGACTTCTGTAGTGTACCTGCTGGGGCTGACACACAGCTACCTCTGTACATGGTAACTGATGTGGGTTTGCATAATATATCAGTGAGTCAATAGCAAGACGAGTGAGTTTGTACATATTCAAGGAAGGGAAACTGTACACTCATTGTTAACCATCCAGCATACAGGATCAAAGAAAACCTGATATCGCTGTTTTCACGCCTTGTACTTAATTAAAACTCAAGACCTCAGAACATGTAGTCCTCTCATGCTGAGTGTGAACAGAGTTGCTGTCGTTGGTGCACAATGAGAAATTCTTCATCTCTTGAAAGCTGTGGGTTACAAGCCTAATTTCCAGTATTACTTGCACAAAAGCTGCTATTGTATGGTGAAACATGTAGACTACTGCGCACATATGTTAGCAATTACATTGTTCTGTGCTGCAGCTTAACCAGTGTTATGGCAAATTTCACAGTTTTGTTCAGCTGGAATTTTTTAACTGCCACTTTAGAAAAGAAACTCTAAACTAGAGATTTTAAACTAAACCTTGTTGTCCTTCCAAACTGTATTAAACAGTCATAAATTATATAAAATAGTAGAAGGAAGGTGTTCAAGGGCACATACTTTATTGTAGGGCTACAGCAAATTATCTTATCAATAAATGTGGTGAGTGGTTTTGTTGATTAATCTTTATAGAATATTAAAAAAACAAATGTCCATTAGCAGATTTAAAACCGGTGTTTTCAAAGTCCTTATTCAGTGTAACTAAAGGTTTTCACTCTGACCATATTCTGCTGTACATATTGTTTCACTTACACAGTACATATTGCATAACTGCCTGTTTGTATTGTGTTAAGCGTAGCCAGACCATTCTAGTGTACATACTGTGTACTCGGCTCTGTTCATGCTATACATATTATAGCTACATACTGACACTCATAGCTTCTTTTTATGTTGTTTTGTTTTGTATAGCACTTCCTCTGTCACCACCCAGTTGGTTTATGATTAATGTGTACATTAAGAAAAAATAATGTTTGTATCGTTGCTGCTGTATGTACAGTGTTTCAGCCCTATTTACAGTAAGAGTTGGCTTACAATTGCTAAGTGGTCTAAATAACTGTGTTTCCACCATCCACACACAGTGTCAACATGGCGAATATGGATGCTGAGACCACTGCACACACCGAGGCCATTGTGGGTGAAGAGTGGGCTCTTCTCAGTCATCTGGACCTCTTCCTCTTCTCCCTGATTGTCGGCTTTGTCATTTATTGGTTCATGTCAAATAAGAAGCCTGAGCCCATCCCTGAATTCAAGAAGCTCGACACACCGTGAGTATCTTATCACCTGAGTTTTGTGTTTGTTTGTTTTAAACCACTTGTAGTATTACCAGGTTCTGATATGAATCTGACTACATCTTTTTGAAGAAAAAAAAAAGAAGGCTGCTGTAAGGATCAGAAACAATTTAAAACCCATAAATTGCCAAATGTAAGGAGGTGAAGCATGTAATTTGCATTTTATTGAATAGTCATGCTTTATTTTTGGGCATCAAAAATACATGAAAACTGTGGGAGGAAGCCGGACTGTGTGGAGGAAACTAGGATCAAACACTGATTCATTTCCAAATCAAATCACGGGCGGCGACCGCGGTGCAGTGGGTAGAGCAGTCGTCTCCCAATCACAAGGTTGGAGGTTATGAATCTCGCTGCCGGCAGTCCACGTGTCGAAGTGTCCTTGGGCAAGACACTGAACCCCCCCGTTGCCCCCGATGGTTAGAGCCATCGGTTGAGTTGGCACCGCAGATGACTGTCATCGGTTCTGTACTGGAAACAAATTCCTTGTGTGTGTAACATACTTGGCCATACATTCATTCTATTCTACCTATCTAAAATCTCAATAAAATTTTCGCCACCAAAACTGCTATTTAAACTGCCACTAAAATGTGTTTTTAAATGCTACAGATTCTAAACAATCCAAGCAGCATCCCAGCAGGGTTCAGGTGCACACACTTTGCCAACCTGGGCAGGCTTCATGTGAAATCTGCAGATTAAGTGAGAAATTTGAGAGCACACTGGCATGGATTTGTAAGAGCAGTATCAGATATGAGAGCAACATTTTGGCACAATCAGACCCTTACATAAACTCCACCTGAGAAATCTGAGAGCACAGACTCAGAAACGAGCGCACGCATGACCTGGGTTCACGCTCGCAAATCTGATTCTGCCCTTATAATTATGTGTCTGCATGCTCTCAAATGCTGAATTGCAAGCTGAATAGCACTTGAAATGTGCTTTGTGTTGTTGTACCCGGTACTTTTTACCATACTCACTCTGAGAGACGAGACAGTCCAAGTAACTTCAAAACAGTGCTGATTTATTCAAAGGATCACAGGTAAAATTAACATTACACGCTCAGGTATCTTGCACCTCCAAACTGCTCGCAGGCATGAAAGACCCTGAACCCACCAGACCTATACATTATATCCCCTCGGTTGGGCTAGCCCCATACTACACAGAAACGTCAACCGAGACGTCTCTGTTACCAGCTTTGCAGCTGGTCATAGCAGTAGTCAAAACATGAAGCAAATCAATGTGTGTGTGTCTGTTG
>NW_018128082.1:397713-402413 GCF_001952655.1 Monopterus albus | reverse complement strand
AAAAATACCTAACAGTGGGCCCTTTAATGTTTCGGTGGGGTTTCACTTCCATACACACACCATATTGTCTTTGGCATGAAGATGATTTGTGACCCACAAAGTGTGAAAAGTTGTCTCTCAGTTCAGCTTTTCTCTGAGTTACTGATGCAACCTTTTATGCAAGTAATGTAAGTCACATTAGCTCTGCTCGTCTCGCCTCCGTGTCACATTAACCTGCCAAAAACAACTCTTTTTTTCGGGGGGGGGGTCAAGCTCTCTGTTATAATAGTGATCTATATGTGTATTCACCAGAGGATGGTGTTGGTTTCAGGTGTTGGGAATTGGTTCATTTGTTGTGTTAATATAAAATTAAAACTATATTTTGTTTCTCCTTTTGAGCTCCAGTCATATATATCCAAGTTTGTGCAAAAAGCCGAAATTCAGGTTGCAGAAGACATTTTGTTGTTCTTCAGGTGGATGGGATGTTCAGTCTGTCAAACATTTAAGAGTGTCTAGTTTATAAACTTTGTTTTGTTGGTTAATGTTTTTAGGTCTGCTAGTTATTTTCTTTGTTAGTTGAATTATTATTTTGCTAAAGTGTCAGGAAAATGATGAAATGTGCCAGTTACACAATCCAAGGTGACTTCTACAGAAGTCTTTTGTCCAATCAACAGTATAAAACACAAAAATGTTCAATTTACAACAATATAAATCAGAGCTGGGACCAACCAGTGTTGGTCAGTCACTAAAATCTCTTAGGACCCAGCACAGAGAAGAATGACAAGTGCCTTAAAAGGGATAAGCTGCTAGAAAGAAACAAACTCTTCCCTCTGTCACACTGTGTCATCAAATTCTTTGTAGAAGTCGGCACTTCCTAGGCCATGAAGCGAGTGTGTGTGAGTGCATGGCTCAAAGCTCTTGTAAATATTCCACTAGTGGCGACCTTTGTTTTCTCTACCCTTCTTTTACATAACCTCTCTTCTTTCACAAATTTATCTGATCACTCTGCCAAATGTCTCTCTCTGTTGGCTGCTGCTTCTCTCTCTTGACCCAGTGCGTGTGAGCATTCCCTCCTCTGTTCCCTCCCCTTGCCACTTATCAGTGGAATGATGGAGGCTTGGCTTGATTTCAGTGGATTCTCTTTCCACTTGCCAATGTTAGTCCCTCCCCAGCCACAACACACGTTCTTTGGCCAGCAGCAGCCACACTTGCTGTGCGGCGGACGTGGTTGTGTGAACATAGACTGTGTTGGATGCCGAGCAAGGGAGATCTATTTGTGTGCAAGCAGGCCTGCTTGGAAGAATATGTCTGCAGAGGGCAGGAGTACAGGAAGGGAACAAGGAGCAGCTCAAGATCCAAGCTCTCCCCTCCCCTTAAAGGGAGAAGTGATTACCTAACGGTTATGAAGGGGGCGTAGTGTTTCGTGTCTTTTCCTGTGCATTTGCTTTTGGCCCTGAACTCATTTTGCACCCCAGAGTACAAATGTTGTGATACTTCTCCAAAGGTGGAAAGTTGAGGCAACAGACAAGCAGTCCTTTCTTTGCCCCGAGTTAGTTTTCTCATTCTTCTTTCCCCGCTGCCCTATTTTACTTTTCTGTGTGTGTGTGTGTGTGTGTGCGCGCACGCACGCAGGGTGAGCGGCTCTGCCATTGGAGTAAGGCTGTGTCACAAATGCAGTCCTTTTATGATAAATGAGGTTGCCATAGCAATGACATTCCCGTCTCTCCTCCAGTTAGATGGGGGTGGAGGGGAGACCATTCACAGCAACACCCCCCACCCCACCGAGTAGCTGCTCTGATAACTAGGCAAATTCTTGGAATGATTCTTGTAAACTAGTTTGCTCCTAACACCTTTCAGACTGGAGAGGAAAGGGGCTGGGATGAGAAGGAACGCATTTTCAGCTGAAGAGTGTTTCAGTGTGTGTTTGTGTGAGTCAGAAGTGTGGGTCTGCAGCTCGGCTACATTTTATGGGAAAGTCAGTTTCCCACCATTGTGTCCTCGGCGATTGCCAGACATTGACAAGACTTGTGGGCTGCTGTGCTGTGTGTGTGGAGAACAGACGCTGCTGGTTTTAGAGAGCAGCACAGGAAGAGGGCGAGTTCAGATCGAGTTGGTGCCTCTACAGTGAGAACAGGCAGTTCTTCAGAAGTTGTGAGTGTCCAGCTGTCTTTCTGGACCGGTTTTATTTTTCCATCCTGTGGTTGTGGAGTGTTGCTGCCCTGCTTTTGATTTTGAGCGTGGTGGTTCCCGGCGTGTCCTAGCCAGTGGTGCTGTTGCATTGTTAAGCTACAGGGCTGCATGCCATGGGCTGTGTCTTCTCCCTGCCAGAGGACAGGAGAGATGCTGCTGAGAGGTCAGTAAAAGATTTGATTTACTGCTCCTTTAAAGCACAGTAAGATATTTTAAATGATTGTTTGAAACAGTTTGAAATATTTGCATCCAGCTTCTGAAGTGTAGTTTGATAGCACAGATCACATTGTTTTTGGAAAATGGCTCATAAGTGATATGTAAGTCTTGAACTGGTGTTTCAAAAGTTCCACACACAGCGTGCAGTCATTTGTTTACTTTTTTTTTTTTTTTTAATCATAGACTGGCAATCCACACAGTGTTCCCAGTAGATGCTGTCAGAGGTGGTGATTAAATCTGTTTGACTGCAAACACAATTGAAATTTGTTTACTTTTGTTGTTTTTGTTTGTTTTTTTGTTTTGTTTTTTTCCACAATCTCTGAGATTAACTGCAGTGGCCATTATTGTCTTGCACATTTCCAGTCTTGTTTAATTTTAATCAGTAAACTAGCATAGATTTCCATCTTATTGGTGTCTTTAAATAATGGCTTATGTCACAAAATGGAAACACATGTCACTGATTGTAGCATCAAGATTACCTCAGTGTTTCAGTGTGTTGCAGAGCAAGAAGACTAGACTAAACTGTAAACTGTTCAAACAATGACTAAACGCCAACAAGCATGACTTTGTTTTTGTGTGTGACTGAAGCCACTGCAGGAAGGAAGAGATGTCCAAGAGGCCATGCACATGGGCTCATCCATTAGCATGGCCTTAAAAAAAATTCTTAGTTTATAGTGTTACGGTTGTATGCTGTCATCTCACAGGCTGCTTTTAAGTAGCACCTCGATTAAAATGAATCATTTGCAAATGTTTTCTGCTTTAACTAACATTAGTCAGTTTCAGGCTGTAACTAGTAGTTTCACAACACTAGTGGTGCTTAATTTTGCTATGCGTTTTTGCCATAGTATTCAGATACTGTATTGACTTTGCCAGTTGGTGATGCACCAAAAAATCTCCTTGACTGTTGAGTGACTGTGGAGCCAGTCTGAGCTGATAACAGTTCCTATTAAAGGAATGTTTCAGCTTGGGGGCAAAGGCTTGTTTCAAATTTCAATCAGGAGTTTACACTTTGTTTCAGAGTGCAGTCTGTATTCAGGTCAGGGGCCAGTTTTTTAAGGCATGTTCGGCATCAAGGTCAAAGTGTTTGTCATATGCACAGTTAGGAAATGTGTTTCATTATACAATGAAATTCTTAATTTGCCGCCCACATGAATGCCACACAATACAAGTGAAATTTAAAGTAGATGAGCAGTAACACAAATCTAAGGCACTTTAAAGCAGCAAGTGAAGGAGGCTAATAAAAATACAACAGGAACATAATATAGTGCAGAGAGAATATGCTACGTGGGAGCCATGAAGTACAAATATTCAGCAGTGAGAGTGCAAATATGCATGTGCAAATGTACAACAGTACAAATGGAATTACATGAGGTAGATCCTGAGTCAGCTGTTTAGGAGTCTGATGGCAGTGGGAAAAAGAGAGTTTTTCAGTCTAGAGGTCCTGCATTTCACACTTCTGAACCTCCGACCGGAGGGTAGGGGTATGAACAGTCCATGCTGGGGGTGGGTGGGGCCCTTGAGGATGGAGGAAGCTTTCCTACGCACCCTGCAGTGGTAAATGCTCTGCAGAGAGGGCAGTGGAGTCCTGGTGATCTTCTCCGCAGTCGTTACCACTCTCTGCAGGCACAGTCCATAGCAGTAGTGCTGCCATACCAGACAGTGATGCAGCTGGTCAAGATGCTCTTGACGTTTCAGCTGTAGAAGTTGCAAAGGATCCTAGGTGTCATGCCAAACCTCCTCCGCCTCCTCAGGAAGTACAGCTGCCATTGGGCCTTCTTGACTAGCTGTGTGGTGTTAAGTGTCCCAGTGGGGTCCTCACTGATGTGGACGCCCAGTTTCTTAGCTTGTCAGTTGTTTGACTAGATGGAATCAGATACTCCTAATATATAATAATTTCAAACTACATATAGACTGTTAAACCTGATATAGCCCTAGAGCAGTTGCACCAGATTAACACGCTTTCTTTTGTTCAGCATTAATTTCTATCGTACAGTCTTAGTGAAAACCTATTCATCACATTACTGTTTCTTCTCATAGCCATGTGCAGCCTCTTTATTTGGATTTTAGTACCGACAGAATTGCAGCTGTCCACTCAGAGCTTTGATGCTGAACGAAGCAGCGTTGCCTTTTATTTGCATCACTAATAGATTTTGCTTCCTGTCTTTTTCATTGACAGTGTGTTTGCATGTGGTTTTGATCTATTCCCATCCAAATCCATTTGAATCAAGCTTTATAATGTCATCTGCAATATAATATGTGCTCATATGACTCAGTAATAATGTTGACCTCCAGGAACTAGGGACCCCCCGCCCCCC
>NW_018128082.1:386391-397688 GCF_001952655.1 Monopterus albus | reverse complement strand
CTAATGAATAATGAAGTTTATTAACAGGTATACAGTATAGTATACAGTATTTGTAACTTCTTCTTACAGCTGCTGGAGACATGGCAAAGTATCTCCTCTGTAATTCCGTGTGGTTTAGTTACCTAATGATAATTGAATGCTGTTCAAGGTTTATTTACATAAATAATGTTTCTAAATTCAGCCAGAAAATAAGTCTGTATTTACAGTTATGACCAGCTGAAACCCCCCCTAAAAATACAATTTTTAAAATAATGAAGTCAAACTTATGTTTGTGAATGAAGCTCAAATGTAGTTTGACCAAAGAATTGGGATTTGATGTAAAAAAATAAAATACATGTCTGAATATTATCTGACAGCTTATCAAAAATTAATGACCAACAACTTTGAAATCTGTTTTCTTTCTTTTTGAATTTTGTACATACAGTATTTCCACAACTGGTGTTTGAAGAACACTGGACAGTATGTTTAATCAGTGTTATGTCAGAACAATTTAAGTGTTTATGCAAAATATTTAATAACAAGTCAAATCTTTTTTTTCCCCCCCAGAACACCCACCACAAAAGAGACAAGTTTCATTGAGAAAATGAAGAAGACAGTGAGTGGCGTTGCTTGTTTTTCTACATTTCTCTGGGAGCCGGTTTGTTGCCAAATACCTCTTTTTCCCCCGACTGCTTGCAGTTTGTTGTTGAAAATCAGCCTTGACTTGAAACGTCTCCCTGTTGCTGTATGCTGTTTGTAATTTGGAAAGATTGTTTTGACTTTGGTGATTTCAGACCAGTCATGAGGAAAAAAGCTTTGGGTTTGAGTTCATGTGGTTTTGCAGCATTTAGTTCAGATACTATGCTGATGGCAGAAATGATATTTGGCCCCCAGCGCTTTCTAATTTAGCCAGTGTTTTTCTTTGTTATGAGTTATCATGGAAACTAGGGTTGCAACGCTACGAGATTTTCACTGTATGATAATTGTCTCCAAAAATATCACGATTTCACTGTATTATGGTTTTACACAATTGCTACTATTATCAGCTACAGTGACCCTCAGAAGAATGAAAAACAAAAAGGGTCTTCTTTTATTTCAAGTGATTGTGCCAGCTGATCGAGCTGGATTGCTGCACTAGATTGACCTTAAAGCGTAAACAGAGTTACATATAAGGATGATTAATAAAAACAGCATGTACGGTAACTATCACGTTATATAACTCAAGCATGTTAGTTTGCATGATAGCATCAGTAGTAGAGGAAGTATTCACATCCTTAAGTAAAAGTACTAATATCACACTGTAAAAGTAGCCTACTCGTGTTACTAAAGGTCTTGCATTAATAAGGTGGAGCTCTGCTGAACTATTTTATTTGCAACTATTGATTATTTTCAATACGGATTAACCTAGTTTGTAAAACTTCTGACACTAGTGAGCCATGTTGTCACACTGCTCTAAACAATTAACAGAATAGTTGTTAATTTATTGTAGGTGTTTGTGAGTTCAGCCACACCTGTCTGTGCCTTCACACGCGCACACACACACACACACACACACACACACACACACACTCATTTATGTGAGCTGGGAAAGTTTGTGTGTTTCTGGGGTCAGATCAGTGCGAGTTTTTTTGTAAGTCAGAGATCAGCAAACCAACAGACAACACGAATAATTATTTTGAGCAATTTGTGACAGTGTCAGTATCATCTCCTTGTCGCATACAGAAGCTGGCAAATATTGCATTTGGCAGACAATGCATTTTAAGAATATATTTTAGGTAAATTAGATGTAATGCATCAGCTGTATAACAAGAAGGAAGAGACAGGGTGGCTGTTAATTTTAGTTGCGGCAGATGGGATTTAGATGCAGCCTGTAAGTGATTTTCTGCCTGTTTGTAACCAGGGCAAGAACATCATTGTGTTCTACGGCTCACAGACGGGCACAGCAGAGGAATTTGCTAACAGACTGTCCAAAGATGCTCAGCGCTACGCCATGAAAGGAATGGCTGCCGATCCAGAGGAATATGACATGGTAATTTGCATCAAGTGGAACAACGCACAAGACACAGGATCAAAACTGACACATTCCGCTGGAGGATACTCGATATAGCTTCCAATGAATGATCTGTGGTAGTGTCGTGGAAAAAGTATTAAAATGTGCCAAAGTAACCAGTCATGTGATTCTTCAGTCAGCTGCTCAACAGATATTAGTTTTAACTCCAACATGACCAACTAGGTTCAGTCACAGTTCTTAGTAAGTGGTGAAGAAACACAACACAGTGGCACAGAAACCCCCCACCAGCTAACGCTGTGACGGTGTAGTCGCAAGGCGACACACACACACCTTTGCATAACTAGAAATGCTCACAACACTCTAGGCCATTACGTAGTCTAAGGCATAGGCTCTACTTAGATTCAACACAGAACCATAGATCAAGCTTTAGTCATTATGCAGCTGCCATTAAGTTGTAATGCTGCAATAAATCAAGACCAGACTAATGAGTCCATGACGACCCAAGGACAGCACACACCTATATCAAAATGTGTATACTCTTTCAGTCACAGTAATAATAACTGCACAATATTATGAGCTCAAGCTTTGTCCATGAATGTGAGACCCAGTATAGGCACAGACAATGTCCTTTGATTTGTTAGTCACATGTAATAACTTCCTAGTTTGCTGACAGGGCAGCTCTTGAGACAGTCAGTTGAATACTGAAGTCAAACCTCCTAAAATTATTTGTTCAGCACTCACTCTCATGATTCTGATGTGCCATCCAGGGGGAACTGTCCCGTTTGACGGAGATTAAAAACTCCCTTGCCATATTTTGCATGGCCACCTATGGAGAGGGAGACCCAACAGATAACGCTCAGGACTTCTATGACTGGCTGCAGGACAATGATGATGAAAACCTCTCTGGACTAAACTACACTGTGAGTCTTTATACTCGTTTTGTTTGTGCAAGTTGTTCAAATTCTTGCCAGCCTGAAAACTGTGTAAACTATGGTTTTAAAAAATATATAGGAATTGTTTGTGTTAGTGGTAAACATTGTTAATTTGTTTACCACACAAATAACACAGGCTTGTCTAGCATTGTGTGTTGTCGTATCTGGTCTGTCAGTCTGCTTTTGTGTCATTGCCGGGGTGCCAAAGTTGAAAAGACAGAATTAAATAGAAAAGCAGTTAAACATCCACACTGATTAATTGACATAAGACAAATTTTAGATTAATCATTAGCATTTCCCAATAACAGAAAATATCAAGTCTTTGCTCCTGTTTAACAGTTTGTTTGATTTAGCAAGGGTCACTGACTGACTGTTCCTTGTTGTACCCTGCTTTGTGACCAGGTGTTTGCGCTTGGCAACAAGACATATGAGCACTATAATGCAATGGGAAAATACGTCGACAAAAGGCTGGAAGAACTGGGAGCCAACCGCATCTTTGACCTTGGTTTGGGAGATGATGACGGCAAGTAAGTGACTAATCCTCTGAGCTCAGAAAGAGATGCTGATGTCTGTCGTCTCATGGTGTAGAGGGCAGACAAATAAAAAACTGAATAATTGGGCGTGCAAAATTATTCAGCCCCTTTACTTTCAGTGCAGCAAACTCTCTCCAGAAGTTCAGTGAGGATCTCTGAATGATCCAATGTTGACCTAAATGACTAATGATGATAAATAGAATCCACCTGTGTGTAATCAAGTCTCCGTATAAATGCACCTGCACTGTGATAGTCTCAGAGGTCCGTTTAAAGCGCAGAGAGCATCATGAAGAACAAGGAACACACCAGGCAGGTCCGAGATACTGTTGTGGAGAAGTTTAAAGCCGGATTTGGATACAAAAAGATTTCCCAAGCTTTAAACATCCCAAGGAGCACTGTGCAAGTGATAATATTGAAATGGAAGGAGTATCAGACCACTGCAAATCTACCAAGACCTGGCCGTCCCTCTAAACTTTCAGCTCATACAAGGAGAAGACTGATCAGAGATGCAGCCAAGAGGCCCATGATCACTCTGGATGAACTGCAGAGATCTACAGCTGAGGTGGGAGACTCTGTCCATAGGACAACAATCAGTCGTATACTGCACAAATCTGGCCTTTATGGAAGAGTGGCAAGAAGAAAGCCATTTCTTAAAGATATCCATAAAAAGTGTCGTTTAAAGTTTGCCACAAGCCACCTGGGAGACGCACCAAACATGTGGAAGAAGGTGCTCTGGTCAGATGAAACCAAAATCGAACTTTTTGGCAACAATGCAAAACGTTATGTTTGGCGTAAAAGCAACACAGCTCATCACCCTGAACACACCATCCCCATTGTCAAACATGGTGGTGGCAGCATCCTGGTTTGGGCCTGCTTTTCTTCAGCAGGGACAGGGAAGATGGTTAAAATTGATGGGAAGATGGATGGAGCCAAATACAGGACTATTCTGGAAGGAAACCTGATGGAGTCTGCAAAAGACCTGAGACTGGGATGGAGATTTGTCTTCCAACAAGACAATGATTCAAAACATAAAGCAAAATCTACAATGGAATGGTTCACAAATAAACATATCCAGGTGTTAGAATGGCCAAGTCAAAGTCCAGACCTGAATCCAATCGAGAATCTGTGGAAAGAACTGAAAACTGCTGTTCACAAATGCTCTCCATCCAACCTCACTGAGCTCGAGCTGTTTTGCAAGGAGGCATGGGCAAAAATTTCAGTCTCTCGATGTGCAAAACTGATAGAGACATACCCCAAGTGACTTACAGCTGTAATCGCAGCAAAAGGTGGCGCTACCAAGTATTAACTTAAGGGGGCTGAATAATTTTGCACGCCCAATTTTTCAGTTTTTTTATTTGTTAAAAAAGTTTGAAATATCCAATAAATTTCGTTCCACTTCATGATTGTGTCCCACTTGTTGTTGATTCTTCACAAAAAATTACAGTTTTATATCTTTATGTTTGAAGCCTGAAATGTGGCAAAAGGTCGCAAAGTTCAAGGGGGCCGAATACTTTCGCAAGGCACTGTACATGATGTGGATACAATCAGTGATCCTTTAAGTACATGGCAGGCAGCAGAACTTGGATCTTCTTTTTGTACACCCTAAAGGTTGAAATCCAGTAAGATATGAAACTTACTGAGAACATTCACACCCCCTCAGAGGATTAACTCTTTACATTCTGAGCAGTCTGTGTACCTTTTTTGTTGTCATCACACATGAGACGTATAATTTGATTGAGGGATTAACCATGAATACATTTTTTTTGTTTGTTTGTTTTGGATTCACTTGTGAGATGTAATGAAAATTGCAGCCTTTTTGGAGAGCTTATTTTAAAAGAGAGGGTCACTCCATTGTTGAAAACAAAAGTCCTTATTTAATCAGCCTTTTTGAAATGGCCTGTTTTTGTTTTTCAGTCTGGAAGAAGACTTCATTTCTTGGAGAGAGCAGTTCTGGCCGGCCGTCTGTGAGCACTTTGGAGTGGAAGCCTTAGGAGATGAATCAAGGTACATTCATAGACTTTTCATGTATTTGATCATTGAGCTCTTTACTGTTTTCTTTTTTTTTATGGTCTTATCTTTACCTCAGCCTTATTTGCACTGATCAGTCAACATTATGACCACCTGCCTAATACTGTGTACACAGGAGTCAGTTGTTTGGCACTTGTGTCACTCTGCAGCTCACTGAGCATCTTCTGTGAATCTGTTAGCTTCCACAGTTATACTGTCAGGAAGAGCAGTGAAAAACCTATATAAAAGGAGTGAAAACTGTGGTGGTAATGACAAATTAGAGAGAATTGTTTAGACAAATTCAACAGCCTCTCCGCTCTGGGTGTGATATCACCACTATAACCACTGAATGTTTCTCTTCATAGAGACCAATTTACAGTATTTCTCATTTTTCTGAAAAGGATGAATGAAAATGAAAATTTTAATCTACAGTAGGTCAGTTTCATCATCAGTGAGCCTTGGGCGTCCATGACCCTGTCACCGGTTCAGTGTTTGTCCTTCCGTAGACACTGTAGGTAGGTACTAAGCACTGTAAACCAGGAACACCCAACAAGACCTGCAGTGTGGGAGATGATCTGACCCAGTCGTCAGCCATCACAGTTTGGTCCTTGTCAAAGTCATTCAGATCCTTATGCTTGCATGTTTTTCCTGCTTCCAACACATCAACTTTGAGGACTGAATGTTCACTTGCTGCCTAATACAGCCTGACAGGTGTCATTGTAATGAGAGAATCGGTGTTACTCATTTCACCTGGCAGTGGTCATAATATTATGGCTGATCAGAGTATATTGCCTCATCTTACCAGCAATTTTTACTATAGTGTCTCTGTATGAGCATCCTCACTCTGTCTGTAGATTTGTAACTATGTATGTATGAATAGACCAACTATAAGTTATTTTGCTTCACAGCATACGACAGTACGAGCTGAAGGAGCACACAGACATCAACATGAACAAAGTGTACACGGGAGAGATCGGCCGCCTAAAGAGTTTTGAGGTCCAAAAGCCGTAAGTAGGAGAGTCACCAGTCAGCAGAAGTCATTCGTCATAAAGTGCTGTGTGCTCACATATCACCTAGATTTAATCAGCTGCAAGGTTTACTAAAGTTCAGTCTGAAAGTATGAAGCTTTATGCCCCCTAGTGGACATGGAAACACAATTGTGCTGCTTGTTTTAATGAAAAGGTAAAGTCATCGATGTATTTACAGAGAACAAGGTTTTGGGATTTTTTTTTTTAATTCAGATGTGATTTAAGTGTCTTATGACTTTGTAGTGGCTTTTTTACATTAAGTGCTGCTTTTTATTTATAGGCCCTTTGACTCTAAAAACCCTTTCCTGGCCCCAGTAACTATCAACCGTAGACTCAACAAAGGCGGCGATAGACATCTTATGCACCTGGAATTAGACATAACAGGCTCCAAGATCAGGTGAGACAGACCGGATGTTTCATGTTAATTGCCTGACAATGCTTTTCCATATCCCAATTTTCATCTGATGTGATGAACAACTTTGAAGTAATGTTTTAAAGCTTTAATCAGTTACAGCTGATTAAAGTGTCACTTTGTCACATTCCACGTTTTCAGATACGAATCAGGAGATCATGTTGCTGTTTTCCCTACGAATGACTCTGGTTTGGTGAACAAGCTGGGACAGGCCCTTGGGGTGGACCTTGATGTGGTTATCTCTCTCAACAACCTTGATGGTATGGCATTGACGCTGCTAGCTCGTCCCTCAAACTGTCTCACAAAATATTTGCGGTCCTTGTGATCCTTGATACTTGTAGTACTGTGATGTTATATTACTGCAATTACATGTTATTGCTGTAATATAGGCTGCTGACTTTTTTCCAGGAGTAAATGAGTTTCCTGTCATTACGAAGGCCATCAGATGTACTTGATAGTTGCATAAGTGATAAGTAAGGCAGCTCCTCTTTAGGGCTATATCAACATTACTGAAAATTAAGTGTGTCAAACAATGAAGTGCTTATTATAAAATAATACATGAACAAGTGTTGCATCATATTTCAATTTTGATGAGTGATCAAAAGAATAAAGTTTGTATTTTTCAGAGGAGTCCAACAAGAAGCACCCCTTCCCTTGCCCCACCACCTACCGTACAGCCTTGACTCACTATCTGGACATCACACATCCCCCTCGCACCAACGTCCTCTATGAGCTGGCGCAGTACGCCTCTGATCCCAAAGACCAAGAGAACATGCGCAAGATGGCCTCCTCCTCACCCGAAGGCAAGGTCTGTGATGGGTGGATGGATAAGATAAGGCAGTGTTATAATGCACAATATTGCAAGCACTGTGCATTTGTGATGCCCTTTCTTCCTCGCCTTTTCATGTTAACTGTCTTTGTGTTCCTGCCCCTCTACAGGCACTCTACCAGAGTTGGGTGTTGGATGCCAGTAGAAACATCCTTGCCGTCCTGGAGGATATGCCCTCTCTTAAACCTCCTGTTGACCACCTGTGTGAGCTACTGCCTCGCCTCCAGGCTCGCTATTATTCCATTGCATCCTCCTCCAAGGTAGTTTCCTGGAGAAATTACACGCAAGGCTGTTGTGCTGTGTTTAATTTACTCTATAGATGGCATTTTATATTAATATTGGCAAACATTGTTGGTCTAATCTGAGACATAAAGGCTGCTAGTAACTCTCTTCTGTTCTGTAGGTCCACCCCAACAGTATCCACATCTGTGCCGTAGTGGTGGAGTACACAACCAAGACTGGCCGCATCAACAAGGGAGTTGCCACCAATTGGCTGAAGAACAAACTGGTCACTGACAACGGCTACAAGTCCACCGTTCCCATGTACATCCGCAAGTCTCAGTTCCGTCTGCCCTTCAAAGCCACCAACCCAGTGATCATGGTTGGCCCTGGGACAGGAATCGCTCCCTTCATAGGCTTCATTCAAGAGAGGGGCTGGCTCAGAGAGCAAGGTATTTACAAACACCGTGTCCCCTGGTGTTTTTGTTTGTCTGACCTTTTTACAAGCTTGTGTTCGTGAAAAACAAGGGGGAAGAACTCCAAACATGTTTATTTCTGTCTTCGGGTCTGCTACACTGCTGTTCACAAAAATGATTGAAAAAGGTTAAGGATACATATAAGTGAACAAAATGGCTATTTTCAGTAGAAACACCTGTTGAAGAAAGTCAAGTCTGACCAGCTGTTAATGCATTAGTCTAAAGTCAGTCCCCCACAAATGATGCAGTGCAAAGCAAATACATCCTAACCATACATTGTGTGATTTTAGAACAGACACAAGCATACGGCATTGCAAAAAATGTTATCCTTTATTATAACACTATTAAATAAAACAAAGATCCAACAGAAAATAAATGAACCACTGAAACCACATGGTTCATTACTGGTTTGTTTTTTTCCCCCAGTTCAGCTCGGTTCAGTCCATTTCAGTTCAATACAGGTTTTCCCCTACGCCAGCAGTAAGTTTCCTCCCTCTAGTTTGTCCTAAGCTATATGCTTGGGTCATCTACCAGAGGCCTGGGAGGTTGAGGGTCCTGCGCAGTATCTTAGCTGTTCCTAGCATTGCACTCTTCTGGACAGAGATCTCAGATGTTGCTCCTGGGATCTGTTGGAGCCACTCTCCCAGTTTGGGGTCACAGCCCCCAATGTTCCTATTACCACAGGGACCACTTGTGCCTTCACCCTCCACATCTTTTCTAGCTCTTCTTTCAGCCCTTGATATTTCTCGAGTTTCTCGTGTTCCTTCTTGCTGATGTTGCTATCGCTTGGAATTGCTACATATATCACTACGGCCTTCTTCTTCTGTTTGTCCACCACTACTATGTCTGGTTGGTTGACCATTACCAGTTTGTCAGTTTGTATCTGGAGGTCCTACAGGATCTTAGCTTGGTCATTCTCAACAACCTTTGGAGGTGTATCCCATTTTGACTTTGGGACTTCCAGCCTGTACTCAGCACAGATGTTTCTGTACACCACATGTGCCAAACTTAAGGCCCGCGGGCCACATCCGGCCTGGCATACAATTACCTCCGGCCCACGAGATCATTTTATACATCTTTTTTTAATGGCCCAGTGATATGAAGCGCTGAAAACACAAAAACTACAAATCCCATAATGCAGCACAACAGCTGCCTTACCGAACGATAGACTACCTGCGATTATTCCCGTGTCAATTACGTCAGATCAATCAAGCGTCTGTTGATGTATACAACCCTAATTTCAAGTCAAAGCTAGCCCCTAACAATGGCCAAGAGAAAAGTTGATTTGGAAAACAGAGCCTTTCAAAACCAGTGGGAGGCTTAGTATATGTTTACTGACATTGCTGGTAAACACGTGTGTCTTATTTGTGGAGCTAACGTGGCTGTAATTAAGGAATATAACCTAAGACGGCACTACGAGACAAAACATCAGGACAAGCTGAAAAACGTGAATGCAGAGCAGACGCTAGAGAAGGTAGAGGAGTTGGAGAGGAATCTGACATCACAGCAGACGTTTTCACCAAAGCGAAATCACACAGTGAAGCTGCTGTGAAAGCAAGTTTTATTGTGGCGGAGGAGAAAATCAGCCCGGACATTTAGCGAGGGAGAGTTTCTGAAGAGCTGCGTGATGAAAGTGTGTGACGTCTTGTGTCCAGATAAAAAGCAGGTGTTTGCAAATGTAAGCCTTAGCAGAAATACGGTTGCTGATTTTAAGGTCAAGTTTATTTATTTTGGAATAATGTTGTATCCTGTCTGTTTCGATTCATATTTATGTTCAAACAACGTTTAGTTTTAGTCTGTTCAATAAATGTTTATCCTGTTCGGCCCGCGACCTAAAGTGTGCGTTGAGTTTTGGCCCCCTGTGCGATTGTGTTTGACACTCCTGCTGTACACTATGCCAGCCACCTGGTTATGGCGTTCCATGTATGCCCTACCTGCTAGCATCTTGTACCCCGCTGTTATGTGCTGGATTGTCTCAGGGGCATCTTTGCACAGCCTGCACCTGGGGTCCTGTCTGGTATGATAGACCCCGGCCTCTATTGATTAGAGCCTGTTCTTGTGCTGCCACGATTAGTGCCTCTGTGCTGTCTTTCAGTCCAGCTTTGTCCAGCCGCTGGTAGGATTTTTCGATATCAGCCACTTCTACTATTTGACGGTGGTACATACCGTGCAGAGGTTTGTCCTTCCATGCCATGAGGGTTCCTGCTCTTCCTTCCCTGGTTCCTCTGGTTTCTGCTGCCTGAGGTCTTCACTAAGCATCTCATCACTCGGGGCCATCTTCCTGATGTATTCATGGATCTTTGTTGTTTCATCCTGGATAGTGGCTCTGATGTTCACTAATCCTCGGCCTCCTTCCTCCCACTACAGTCTCAGGATGCTGGAATTGGGGTGAAACGCGCTGTGCATTATGATAATAATAATAAAATTTATTTATAAAGCACCTACCAGCTCAAAGAGCACTAGGTGCTACATCAAAAAAATTAAAAGCCAAATCATCAAAATATCAATATCAGAATAAAAATCAACTAAGTAGACATTCATTCATCTTCTACCGCTTAATCCCTGACCATGCTTCCCCCTAAGCAGACATATGACAGGATTATACATTCATCGATCTATAGCATAATTCCTGTCCAAGCTGACACCCCTCAGAAAAGCTAGAATAAAGCTGCAATAAAATAGAAAGCCAAGAGGAGTCTAGAGAGATTAAGCATAAAAAGCTTGTTTAAAAAAATATGTTTTCAGTGCCGATTTAAACGGGACTAGTTCAGTTATAGAGCGTAAATCTAATGGCAGAGCGTTCCACAATACCGGGCCGTACACGGCAAAGGCCCGACCTCCCCATTTTTTATAACGGGAAGAAGGCACCAC
>NW_018128082.1:385179-386317 GCF_001952655.1 Monopterus albus | reverse complement strand
CTTGGAGCCGGTTCCTATGCTGCCAGGGTTAGTGCCTCTGTGCTGTCTTTCAGTCCAAATTTGTCCAGTCAGTGGTAATTTTTCGATATCAGCCACTTCTTCTATTTGACGGTGGTACATACCGTGCAGAGGTTTGTCCTTCCATGAGGGTTCCTGCTCTTCCTTCCCTAGTTCCTGTGGTTTCTGTTGCCTGAGGTATTCACTAAGCACGTCATCAGTCGGGGCCATCTTCCTGATGTATTCATGGATCTTTGTTGTTTCTGGATAGTGGCTCTGATGTTCACTAATCCTCGGCCTCCTTCCTCCCACCAAGGAAATTGACATCCCACTATGTGGCTTTTCTCCTCAACCTGGGTTCAGGGATAACTCCATGCAGGAATTCAGGAATTCGGTTCTATTAACATGTCACCATTTTGCCTGATAAAAACATGAATACAAATGATATGAATCATATCTGCAATGTTGCCCCTTAATTCAGAGGTTATATTATGTGGATTGTAGATGTTTTCTCATCAGAGTTCCAGGAAGCATCTGTCTGTCATGGCCATCCCTTTGTAAGTTAAGGTTGATGAAGTGCTCTTCATAATTTGAACTGCAATCAGCTGCTGATTTGGCTTGGCCTGATCTAAAAGAAGTAGGAAAAAAAACTCGGTGGCCTTGTTTAGAAAACATAAATCATACAATGTCAGTCACACCATGTTCAGCCAGTGACAGAAAGCACACATTTTTTTTCCAGAAAAAAAAAACACATCTTTCTCCAACCAAACCTCTTTTTGCTAGAGGCTGAAAATATGGTGCAAATGTGGCTGAAGGGTTTTGATAAGTCCATGAAACTCTTCAGATGTAATTTTTTTGCATCAAAACTCACTCTATATATTTAAACCTTTAAATAAATTTTGGTACTAACCTAACTTTCACAGGCTTTGATGTTAGTCAAAGTTGGTGATTATAACAGGTGGGCGGACGACCGTAATGATCTCTGAGGAAGATTTCTGGATAGAAGATCTGATAAATATGCAGGGGCAAGGCCATGCAAGGCTTTAAAAACATATTGCACTCTCCATTTCATAGGTAGCCAGTGAAGGGACGGCTAAGATTGGGGTAATGTGAGCATATCGACGGGGGGCAGTGAGGAGCT
>NW_018128082.1:380056-384382 GCF_001952655.1 Monopterus albus | reverse complement strand
TTCTGGTTTCTGCGGCCTGATGTATTCGTAACTGCTCTTGGTGATGATCTGGCTGAGGGGGTTCAGATCTATGTAGAACAGCAGCGGGGACAGAGCATCTCCTTGGTAGATGCCGCACTTGATGTTGACTTGTACAATTGGCTTGAAGTTGGCCTCTAGGATTGTTTTCCACATTCCCATTGAGTTCTTGATGAAGGCTCTTAGAGTCCTGTTGATGTTGTACAGTTCCAAGCATTCCAGGATCCATGTGTGAGGCATTGATAATTTTTTTTATTTTCTCAGGAAAGGAGGTTGGAGAGACGGTGCTGTTTTTTGGCTGCAGACATAAGAATGAGGATTATATCTACCAGGAGGAGCTGGAGGAAGCTGAGAAGAAAGGGGTCCTGACGCAGCTTAATGTTGCTTTCTCCAGAGACCAGGAGCACAAGGTACGGCTGCTGTTAGTATTCCTTACAGCTAATGCCGGGTTCCACGGACCAGGTTTAATAAAAATATACCATTTTTATTTTACCCGGAAGTCCCATTGAGATCAAGATCTCTTTTTCCAGGGAGACGTGGCCAATACAAATTTACAGCATATTAAAATTCAGCACATACAACACAGTATACAAAAAATCCATTCACTTTAGTGTGTATATATAGGCAGTAGTCGTTGGCCATTCTTTTTAATGTGTAAAAGAGTTAGCTAGAGCTGAATTTACCTGAATATTATAGCAGATGGAAGATTTCACTCACTGCAGCTGCACTCATCAACACTCTGATACGGTACCTAATGGCAAAAATTAGTTATTTAAGAAACAAGTCGATGCCTAGTTAATCAACACACAAGTCATTTAGCGAATGAAACAAGTGCACAGTATACTTTGTATATTTTTGTCTGTGTGTATGGAGCTCTCACCGTCTGTGTCATGAACTTGCAAACAAAATCGCTGCAACTAGAACAAGGTTTTCTTCTTTCATTGTCCAAAATAAAGGTGTATGTGCAGCATCTCCTGAAGACAAATAAGGAGCACATCTGGAAGCTGATTCACTCAGAGAACGCTCACATCTACATCTGCGGGTAATTAAGAAATTTGATCAGTAACAAAAAGAGAAGACTGTTTACAGTCATTGACACATTCATCTTGTGCAGTAGTACTGTTTTTGTTTTTTTAGGTTGGTTAAAATATTCTTAAGTTGACAGTTTTTATCTTTTTTTTGCAGCTATATGTTAAATTTGACCATTTCATATGCAACATATAAAACAGTTTCTAGTGTATTTGCACCTCCTAGTGGAGTTTGTAAGAATCAGAAGCAAAGAACTTGAACCATGATAGATGTTAACATTATCACAGGCTGATATCTGCGTTTATTTATTTCATTTTATTTTTTAATTGAATTGAAATGTAGATGACAAAAGAACTATGGCTGCAAGATACCCAAATAATCTCTCTTTGCGTAGGGACGCGAGGAACATGGCTAAGGATGTGCAGGCGGCCTTCCACGACATTGCCGAAGAATTTGGAGGCATGACGCATACCCAGGCCACAGATTACATCAAGAAGCTGATGACTAAGGGACGCTACTCGCAAGATGTCTGGAGTTAAAGCGTTTCCTAACCAACCTCACTTTCATTACTCAAGTGATGGTTTTAAATTTTCTATTTTTATGATATGTATTGTTTTGTCAGGACTGATTATCAAAAGATAAAACACTTGTTCATACTCACCCTGGTTCATGAGAGCTACAGGTAGCAGAATATCATGAGGCAAACCCTACCTCAGCTGGTTTTAATAAACCCATTTTTGTCTACATTTCCTACTTATGTGTACTACTTTGTGTATCTTGATCACAGGCTTGTGTCTGCTGGAGTCCTCGCTGGATCCAGTGTCTCAGACCAGACACCAATTAGCCAGTCTGTTTTCCCATGATCATTAGGAGATGTAAATGAATTAATTGGTGAAACTGAGTGTTTGACTGCAACTTTGAGGAATTAGATGTAGGAACCTGTGGGCTTGATTGGAATAAGAATGATGAAATGCAGCCAAAAGTAATCAGCACCTCAGATTTAATTTGCATTAGACACATTTTCATACTACATACTATAATATTAATGAGTTCCTCAGTTTGGCTCCACAGCTTCTTACACTGATGATGACTCAGAGTAGACAATGCTAAGTTTAACAGAGACATGCTGATCCCAACATCTACATGTACATAATATGCCACTGTAAACATGAAGATTTAAATTGAACTTTTAGGAAGGTTAGTCAGTTTGACATTTTGTGATATTTGCAGATTTCATTCAGCTGATGAACAGATGGTAGCAGATGCTGTATGTCTGTTTGAATTCAGAGTGTTGTGTGTTCCTGTTGCAGGATCAGCTCTCAGAAGAGCTTTAGATATGATGCTTTGAAATGCAAAAAAAAAATTTAAAATATCAGTAATGGAAACCTTTTGAGAGGCACAGCAAGTCATGCAAAGGGGAAGATGATTTATTGGAGGGGTAATCCATGAGATTTGTTTCCCATAAAACCCTGTGTTTAAATGTAATAAAACTGAATTTGTACCTACCCTGTAATATTTGTAAAACATTTAAGATGTTAAAACTAGATCTGGGCTGCCAAATAGTTGTATATTTTATATGCATCTGACATCAACATATTATTAACAGGGTTTGTCTGTTAGGTAGCATGTTTTGTTTTGGGGTTTTTTTGTCTGATCACATATCCCAGCATATTTGTGTGAATGTGGGGAATTTGAGGAGGTCAGTCAGAGTGGAACTTGTGCCTTTTAGAACTGCCTTATGTTTTAAGTTAATATTAAACCCTGACATGTCACTTTTCTTTCTCCATACTAAAACATTTTTAGAAAGTCAAATTCATACACTTTACCCAGCGCTGTCACTTTGTCATTCCATTTTATGATGTAATTATTTGATTGTATTAAGGCAATCATTTTTAATGAATAAAAATTGGAATCGTTTGTTGGGTTGATGTCTTTTTTTGTAATTAAATGTTAGACAATATGAGGTCTATTTACATAGTGGCTTTTAGTCAAGTATATAGTAGAATGTTAAAACACAATTAGCATCAGTGTTAAACAGCTTGCACACACAAAACATGACCTACACTGTGCAAAATAGTATATGAAGTTGAGATCAGCATAGAATCTAAATCGTTATTGGCCAAGCATGACTAGACACAAGGGCTCCTCCTGGAGTCAACTGTCATCTCCACTGTTTTGAGTGTCTTTAGCTCCAGGTTGTTGCAACCGCACCACAGGACCAGCTGTTGAACCTCCTGTCTGTAGGCTGACTCGTCACCGTCTCGGATGAGACTGATTACCATTGTGTCATCTGCAAACTTCAGGAGTTGAATGGAGGGGTCCTCTGAGGTGCAGTCATTTGTGTAGAGGGAGGACGGTAGCGGGGAGAGCACACATCCCTGGGGGGTGCCTGTAATGATTGTCTAGGGTGCTGGATGTGGTTTTCCCAGCCTCACCTGTTGCTTCCTGTCTGTCAGAAAGCTGGTGATCCACTGACAAGTGGCGGCAGGCACAGTGAGCAGTTATTCTATTAATTCCATCAGATCATGTCAACCATCTGTTTCAGCTCAGTCACTCATAGTATTCTTGAGCCAGTAATGTTGAGAGATTAAACCTGCACAGGGCTGCAGTGTTAACTGAATTAACAGCTGCTCTTGTTAGAAGTGACTTACAGTAACCTGAAGCAGCCTGTTTCACAAAGCAGGTGTACTAATCTGTATCTGAACAAAACCCAGAACCCTAACCTTAAATCTGGAAAAACGGCTGATGTGACAAATCCAAGAGATTGTCCATGAATACCACTTGTATGTCTTTACATATATCCTGATTATAAAATGATGAAAACTGCTTAACTAAAAAACACCTGCTACTCTACTGCCCAAAAGTTGTAACACACAGATAAAATATTAAAAACATTCTACCCGATCTCCTCTTTCCTGTCTCTAAATATTTCAAGATTCAAGATATTTATGTTACATGTACAACACAAAAAATGTGGATTGCAGCAACAACTATGTAAATAGCAAAAATAAGAACGGGCACATATCAAACATTAAATAATTAAAAATAAAATATTATCAAGTAATAGGTAAAATTCTAATCATCACACAAGGTTTATGAATGTATTAAACAAAAATAATAGCATAAAATAAGCAAAAAGTAAAGCCTAATAAGTAGGTGGCCAGCTATAAACTACTTTTAAAATTGCAAATATCAGTGTAAACAATATCAGTAGAAATGCCTTGTCATCATCTGTCCTTTTTCTGACAAAGTGGAAACACTTGCCACAGGGCAGCTGCT
>NW_018128082.1:366048-380010 GCF_001952655.1 Monopterus albus | reverse complement strand
AATTGGCTGTTTCATTGTCATTGTAGATCTGGCCTACCACAATTGTCCTCTGCAAATTTTGCAGTTATATTGGAGCTGCATGTGGCTATGTAATCATAGTTGTAAAGAAAGTAAAGCATTGGACACAGGATGCAGTCTGCCTCTAATATGTGCACCTAATAGCTTACCTTTTTAATCTGCACAGACTTTGGTGTATTTACTGTGGGTGTTTTAGAGTACTCTTTCATCATTAACACTCTGGAACAGCAGGTGGCGATAGTATAACTTAGTGTTGAATGCGAGCAGCCAGTGCAAACAGACAGAAGAAGAAGTTTCATAAAGGGAAGTGCCGCAGGGTATCGTTCGGCTCTGTTCTGCAGTGCTGCGTATGTGACAACCCGTGTTTTTAATCAGCTAATCAGAAGAAACAGTCTTTATTGTGTTTTTTTAACTACATATACAACGATACAAAATGGCCACTGGTAAGTTCGCATGTTTGTGATCGTCTGTTCATTTATTTTGCTTGCTTTTTTTGTGTGTTTAATGAGAAATGGGTCAAATAGCATTGGAGCTAAGTTCGCTGCTAACCGCGAGGCCAGAAGAAAGGCTCCGTCTATTTCATGGACTATAACTCGTTTTTCATTAGCAGAGCCATATTGTCTTTATCGGAATATTTGGTTAACTGTATCTTCAATACCGAATTTATTTTGTGTTCACACTTTGTTGTAGACCTTTGTCGATAGTTGAGACTAAGTCAACTAAATTATCGCAGATCGAGCACGGCCTTGTCGCAGCTGACGTTAGCTAACGTAATTAGCCCCCGGTGTCTGCTAGTGACCATAAATCAGTCTTTGTTTATACCGATGTTAGTTCCTTATTTGGATCGAGCAACATCTTATTACCTGAACTAATGCAGTGTTGTGTCAAGGTGGTGGTTTTAAAGTAAATGCGAGTGGGCAGAATTTATAAGCCAACGGTTTTTAGTTTCGTTTACCTATTTGGACCGTTCAAGTAAGTTGACCGCCATTTTCACTGGGTTGGCGTGGTGACTGGCATGACCTGCTTCTACTGGTATCGTAACAGCATTATGAACTCCATAACGTTAGTCGCCTTTTCCCATTGATCAGAAACCACATTGTTGCTCTTTCGTTAAAGTATTGCTTTATTTTTATTTCAGATTCAGGCTACGGTCAGCATGGTGGCTCAGAAAGGTAATGTACAAACAAACCCGGATTACATTTAAAGCCGCTCATTAATTGTTGCTAGAACTGACTTGCACAAAACGCCCCAACCAAGGCGTAGAAATGTAAAATAAAGTATACAAAATAGTTTTCACTTACTTGAACAGCTTTACCTTTTGGGTAACTGGGTGATTGATTATATAGTTCCTGTTTGTTGTGTACCATTTGCCATTTCTTGTCATCTATCAGTTATGTGTACTGAAGCAAACTTTACTCTGCAGATAAAATATATGCTTTTTTTGTATGATTTCCAGGTGTGGTTATGTATTTTTAAATGGTACAAGTGTGCCAACCTTAATTGCCTCTATTTGCTATCCACCCCTGCCACTGTTGATCATGTTGACAGGCGAGCCAAACTAAATGGACCAGGTTCAAGTTTTTTTTTGTTTTGTTTTGTTTTTTTTAACCCATGCATGCAACCGTTTCTTTCTCCTCGTACATGATCTTCTCTCCCTTCATGCCCCCCTTACAGTTTAAACCTCACAAATGTAGCCTAGCATGTTGTAGGTAGAACAAAAAGTATCCCAGACCATAACAACTTAAAGAAAAGAAGCCCGGATGGGCTGACACTCATCCAGTCTGGCAACATTGAATTTAGCTACCCCACGTAACGCAGGGCTTTTGAATGGTCCACAAACCAGAGGCTAATGATTTATTATTTATTACTTAATTTTCCCCCAATGTGTCTGTAGCTATGGATCATATGGCGGTCAGCAAGGTGGACAGGTAAGGCCATTCCCTAAACTACAACCTGTTACGATTTCAAATCAGTTTTTTCTTATTTCGTTATAGCCTCTCTAAATGGCCTTTCTGCTTGACAGGGTTATGGACAAGGAAATGGCAGTGGCTCTTATGGGGGACAGAGTTATAGTGGCTATGGACAGCAAGGTGCATCACAAGGTACAGTATAGTATTATCAGGATACCAAAATTATGACTGTGATACAGTCCCTGCCTAAAATATTTCTTTGAGACTGTTATCTTCTTAATAGTCATTCACTACAGATAAAGTGGGGTTTTGAAACCTTTTTAAAGGCAGGATTTTGCAGTACCTTTCTAGTATCAGTATACCATGTAATCAACATGAGAAGGAAACTGTACATTACACTGATCAAATTTGTATTTATTTGCAAGTCCACCAATAACATCCTGTTTATCAGGCATACTTTTGCTTTGAGATGATCTGAAAGGGTCATTTGTTCAGCTAAAGGTTTGACATGGTAGACATTTGTATGAATGTAATCTGTAGTAATTTTAGATTTCTTGCTGACTCGCACCTCACCCTGCCATGCAAAGTCAGGAGAATTCAAGATGCTTTTCACTTTTGTCTGTTTGCTGTGATCATCCATCCATCATCTATGCCACTTATTCCTGAATAGGGTCGCAGGCAGGCCGCAGCCAATCCCAGCTGACTGTAGAATATAAAACAATTTAACCTTGGATTGTTTGTATTTTTCAGATAGTTACAGCCAGTCCCAGCCACAGAGCTATGATAGTTTCGGGCAAGATTCATCTGGGTAAGATGCTGCTATCGCATTATTTAACCTTGGCTTAATAACATAACATACAAGGCTTTGAGCATTCTTAAACAATGCAATGCATACTTTATACATATCAAATCCAGGTGTGGAATTTTTGTAGAAACTCAAATGGCAGATAGTCATGGAGACCAGCAAAACAATTATGCAATGTTAGACTGCTCCCCTTAAAGCTAGATTGTTTTAACTGTCAACTACTTGTCTTACTTGTCTCAGCCCACTGATACATTTAAATATCTGTTTCCCTGTTGTGCTAACTAATAATTTTGCTAAAAACACTTCAAGGTATGCCGACAAGTCATCGTCTTATGGACAACAGAGTTCTTATGGCCAGCATGGTTTCTATGGCAGCCAGGGACAAGGGGGGGACAGCTATGGACAGCAAAGCACCTATGGTGGCCAGGGGCAGGGCAGTGGATACGGTGGTCAGGGGCAAGGAGGTGGCAGCTATGGAAGATGGAGTGAAGGTATGAATAACTGAGCCTAAAATCAGTATGGATATGGAGACTAAATCTGTGTTCTGTAAGCGTCTACAAATGTGTTGTCTGATAAACCAGATCGTGCAGTCCTTAAATCTGTCTTTGTGTTAGGTGAAGGTGGTGGTCAGGGTGGGAGGTTTGGACGTGACCATGGTGATCGTTCAGAAGGAGGTGGCTACAGAGGCCGTGGTGGCTATGACCGTGGAGGTTATGACCGCGGTGGATTCGACCGTGGTGGAAGAGGTGGACCTCCTGGTATGGGGTAAGTTGCACAGTGCCACTGCCCCTAAGGTACCTCTTTACACTGAAGTAGAAGACTCATCATCACTCATCAACTACAAACCATCCACATACTCGTCTGCTTTGTGCTCCAGATCCCCAAAGTGGTTTATAAAGAGAAAAAGAATGAACACCTGATCCATAAAGTCACAGATCACATAGGTAACACTTGCCAATGGTCTGCATTAAGGTCTAGATACTTGAACCTCTTCACATTTTTTAAAAACCTGATTTCTATAATTTCTTGCATAAGAGATATGCTGGCATTAAATCTACACTGCTATTAAGATCAATCCATTGCACACAAGTGTTTAATTATCACGATCTAGAGATGAATTGTTTGACCCACTGAGGATCTACTCCTTTTTATTTGGGTCCTAAGTGAAGGAATGAAGACTAAACGTACCGGCCCGTATATAGAAGCTGTAAGGACACAAGGGCCCCTGTTGTGTGGCCATACTATTCCAGGTAGAGGTCTTCACAGGTCCAAAAAGTGGGACTCAATCCAAAGAACCAGAACCCATCGTGCACAAATTAATTTTCAAAAAACAAGAGATCGAACCTAAGGAGGACCCAAGCTCTGTCGAACCTAATCCAATCCAAAAAGCGGTCCACCAAAGGCCACACTGACGTGTAATAAGATCAAACAACAAGCAGGAGCTTAAGTTGCATCCTTGTCTGATTTGGATTATTTTAATTTTTAAGAATAAAATATCTGATCACGATGTCTGAATGATAGGCCTGCTTATGGCATGAGTTCATGTGATGATTAATTTGTTGTGATATAAGAACCACACATTTTTGATCTTAAAAACGTTCATTTATAGCTTGTCGTAACCTTGCTTAACAATTCTGTGCCACGATATTCACTTAACTGTGCTAGTTTTTTATCTTTGTTAAAAATCTGAGCAAAACTTTCCCAAACAGCTGACGTGCCAGTTGGTTTAACCTCCTTGTACTTGCTCTTAATTTGTTCATCGCTTTGGCAAAGAATGTCTCCATCCTCTCTTCCCTGTTGCCTTGTTTAACTTCCCCCATGGCGACCATGACACACCACATCATCAGCTAGATATTAACGCGCAGGCTTGGGTTTATTTGGATCCACTCAGGTCTTGAACATACTGGCATGCAGACCTGAAACCTGAGACAGTGAAACATGGGCCAACCAGAAAGAGCAAAGTTTGGCCCTGACCCAAATCTGGTCTTGGGTCCTCAGACCTGAGTGGACCTGTGAAGACCTCTCATCCCAGGTATTGGGGCCAGGTTGATCATTTTTTAGTCAGCCAAGAAGAGACCCCCCTCCCTTTTTTTCAGAGGCTATATTTAGTTGAAACACTAACACATTGTAAAAATAAATGATCTAAATAGGTGTTTGCTAGGAGAAAAGACATTAATATTGAAAGGTGCTTTCCTATGCATGGAAAAACACATGAACCCTCTAATGTTGGGCAATACAACCAAAATTTAAATAACTTTTCCTACCTCTCTCAATGTCAATGGATGAGTCACAATTTTTTTTTTTTGTCTACATGAACTTAGGACAAAAACAATAATTCAAATTTAATTTCCTTTACTAAAACTATTTGCGGTTCCCCCAGTGACTAGGGCCCTATGCAGTATCAACAAAAGAAAAACACTAACCAGACTGTTCTTTTACATATTGTAAAGAATAGACTAGGAGCGGCTGTGCAACAGTGACAAATGCAGCAATTGCAAGGCTGTCACTGTCCATTATTTCTTAAAAAAAAAATAAAATGTTTAAACAAAATAAAGCACCACTGGCGAGCAGTGACTGGAGAAACATCTCGAGCAGGTTAAAGAGCTACCTAAAAAAAAACTGCAAAAAGTTTATTGTGCTGACAGTTTTAGTTTTATTAAAGTTTTCATACGTTGTTCAACTTGACGTGTATACAATGGGCATGGTGTCACCACTTCCCTCCTCTATGCAAAAATGAAGCCAAAATACTGTGGATACAGCGGCTGCTACTTTTTATGCAACCAGATCCTGCATGGTAGTGATCAGAAGTGGAGCGATGGCATTGGACTGCCAGTCAAATCTGTCAACATCAAATGAAATGCGCCTCTTCTTTTATATCATTAAATAACTTATTAAAAATAAACTTACAACAAAAATGACCACTTGTACAAACATCACCGTGACGATATCTACCAAAATCCCCAGAAGTGACCTCTGGGGAAGAAAATTATTTGATTTGTACTTTGAGTTTTTAGCGTGGCTCATGTCCCATCCACTAACATGGAGGAGGCGGGACATATGACCTATGCTACAACCAGCCACCAGGGAGACCTCGACTTGTGGTGGCTTCGTTTCTGGAAGCCGTCAGCCTGTCCATTTTTACAGTCGATGGTTCTACACTGTACAGCAGCCTGTTCCACGTGGAACTTGGCAAGCCCAAACTGTTTTACTGAGGTAACATGACTACCTTTCTCTGGTATTGTTTTGTCATCTTTAGCTGCTGCAGCTGCCACAAGCTTGTTGACTGGCAAAGCTCACAAGCGCAAGTGTCTCCAAGGAAATGGCAGCAGCTTATGTTGCTGTTGTAACTTAGGACAGCTATTGGCTTTTGATTTTATAATGAAGGAAACGCTGATCCTGATTTTTTTAGTCTTTAGGCATTTTTCACATCATTCAGGGAAAAAAAAGAAAATCAGTGTGAAATATTGCCCAGGCCTAGAACCATCCCTTTGAGAAGAGAGTTCAGATAAGGGTGCCACTTGTTTCTGAGGAGAGAATAATACTGGTATTTTATTTTGGTGACTAACTTCAGTATGATCTGAAAGCGCCACATGTTGGTCCACTAGGTAACTCTGAAGCCAACTGGAAAACTGTTTTGTAGAGATTACTGGTTTTACATTATATGTGTGCTTAAGTGCATGACTTTTATTTCACATTTTGTAATGACATTGACCAAAACAAAGGGAGGAATTATTGTAGTGCTTTCATAATTTTTACTTAAAATTAACTCAAACGGCCACAAGTCTTCATTTGCCGGAAACGTTAAGTTTGGTGTGTTCTTGTGCTCCGAGGACCACAGTAGTTTTTCAGTTTTTGAACGATGGAAGCACCACTAAAATGAGCCCTTAGACCTGGAGCCACATCTTCAGCTGCTTCACATTCAACAGGTTTCATTCAAATGATGTATATTTGACAATGGTCGAACATGTGTGCTGTGTTAACATGGATCTACATTTTATACTACAGGTGTTCAGAGTGATTGAACTAAAACTTGGACCTCAGTTAAAGGATCTCATAAATGCACTCAGTGGAAATTGCTAATCAGTCGCTACACACCTTCACCCTAATTTGGCTTTTGATGTTTAAAACAAATTCTGCTGGTTGTCCACTTCCTGGCATCAAATTTAGTCATGTAAAAAGTATCAAATTCTCTGTAAATGGTGACCAAGTAACATGTGATAATTGTCTTCACTCGTCTGCCTGATTGTTCAGTCAGAGCTGCCTAGTCGTCTGTTCATTGATCTTTAATGTGAAAGACTAATGCATTCCTCGTGTGAGACGTTTCCACCATAGTCATACACCCTGGCAGGAGTGCATACTGATGGGGATGTAGGGGAGCTTTGAGCTCTCAGTTGGGACAAAGGAAAAGCCATCATATCTCCAATTTTTCCTCTGCAGAGGTGGTGACCGTGGTGGCTACAAAAATTACGGTGGTAAGTGACGAGCATCAGAACTGTGTCGGTGGGGGAGAAAAGAACTTGAGTTAGCAACAAACAGAAAAGGGGGATTAAAAAAAGTCAGTGAATGCCACCATTTTCATGTCCAGATCCCAAGGGACTCCACCAGTTAATGCTTAGCAGGATTTTTCATGAATGACTTCAGATATGGTATGGTGACATAAGAACATGGAGTCTGAGTTGTAACATAATGGTATATTTGCATGAAGACGAGGGCTGATTGTAAGTGACAGAAGTGCTCCCAGGACGAAGAAGGGAAAACTTAAAAAGTGGAGACATTTGGTGGCTTACATTTCTGGTGTAAGCTCATAAAAGAGGAAAAACAGTTGTTTTTGTTGCAAGGTATTGGTATCTGATGCAACGGTATGAAGACACCCATCAGACAGCTGTAAACATGGGCTTTGGTTAATTGTCTTTATCTTTATACATTGATAGGAATGAACCTAATACATATATATTTGTGTGAATCAGTACAGTTAAGATTTCTTGCTCAAGTGCGTCTTCCATCCTGTCGTCTGTTTTACAGGCTCTCAAGACTTCGGCTCAAGGGATGAACAAGGTGAGACCGTCTTCGTCAATCCCATCTCCAAAATCTGTCTGGTCACCACACGTCAATACCCGTATATGATTGGCGCTGACTTGTTCTCTCCTTTCATCTTGTCCACAGGTGGAGAGCAGGACAACTCTGACAACAACACCATTTTTGTACAGGGACTAGGAGAGGATGTCACAGTTCAGGAAGTTGGTGACTTCTTCAAACAAATTGGTATCATCAAGGTATGTATGATTGCATTTTTGTCACTAGTTTCTTTTCACTAGATAAGACTTACACAGTATCACACATCCTTATGAGTAGAGTGTAACTGCCACTATCCATCTTTTGAACCAGTCACTTATAAGTATAGTTGGTGTTCCTGGAAAGAACAGCAAGAGAAAGCTTGATTTTGAAAGACAGCTGAAGAGTTCTCACTCTTCTGATGTGCACTGGCTGACTGGCCACCACTTTTCAGCCCCTTTTGTTCTCTCAGTTGTTGCTGTTATTCAAAAGCCACACCAATGCTAATTCGGGTTTTACTACTTAAGCATCCAACTTTTTGTAACTTTCCTGAATATGGTCTCCGTTTGTGACCAAAAGCTGCTGTGGGTACCTGTTCACCATAGCTTTGCTTTGTTTTGCATTGCTTGTTAATACTGCTCATTTTGTTATATCACACAGCCTTATGTTGGTTTACTTGCCCCTTGTATGGGGATATGTACATGCACATTGAGAGCCGATGTACCAGAGTCAAATTCCTTGTGTGTCAGACACACCTGGCCAATAAAGCTGATTCTGATAGCTTGCTAGCTTGAGTTATAAAAACAGAGCAGTAGCATGTCAGCCTGCCTGGCCTTGTGGGAGACTCTTGACTCATGCAGTGAGTGCAAGGGCAGTGTGCGCTCATATAGGAAGCTAGATTGACAGGCAGGTCATTCGATGGTCTTGCTGAGTGAAATTACTGGTCAGGCTGTTTTCAGTGTGGTCAGGATGAAAAGAGGAATTCAATAAATGTAACACAAATGCTTCTGAAATGAATCGCCGGCCTCACCTTTAAAATACATTGTGAGTTAACATTCAATCTAAACAAAAGAAGTAAAAGTCTGACCCATCTTTGTGCTTTCAGGTGAACAAGAAGACTGGCCTGCCAATGATCAACATTTACTCTGACAAGGCCACTGGTCGGCCAAAGGGGGAAGCCACAGTGTCATTTGATGACCCACCCTCTGCCAAAGCTGCTATTGATTGGTTTGATGGTAAGAGCACTGGCATGTCCTTCATGTCCTCTGAGATTTTTGTCACCCTCGCTTAACATGTTTTGTCCTTCTAGGCAAGGAATTCAACGGCAAACCTATCAAGGTATCATTTGCCACCCGCAGAGCTGAGTTCACGCAGAGAGGGGGTGGAAGAGGGGGTGGAAGAGGAGGAGGAGGAGGAGGTGGGCATAGACCGAGCACAATCAACAGATGAAACTGATGACTTTAAATGGAAGCACTTGTATTGTCTTCATCAATTGTCTCCTGTTGTTTTTAGGTTTCAGAGGTCGTGGTGGTGGTGGTGGTGGAGGACCCAACTTTGATGTGAAGGGGGGAGACTGGCCTTGTCCCAACAGGTTTATTTATTTATATGGCTTTCATCTTTTTTTTTTTTTAAGATTACTATACAGCAGAAAGGGCTTATTTGGCCATGTTTGGAGTTTTTCTTATGTCTGCTATATGTCCACCTCATTTCTCTTTTCTCTTCAGCTCCTGTGGCAACATGAATTTTGCACGGCGACAGGAGTGTAACAAGTGTGGCGCACCTAAACCAGGAGATGGAGGATTTGGAGGTGGAGGTGAGTGCCTTTTTTCCTGACTTCAGTACTGGAGAAAGTTGTTTCAGAGCTTCCCTGCTATCTGTTTATATTCTGAAAAAAATTCTAATAAACTGACGGGACAAGAACGTAGTCCAAGTCACAAGTTTTAAATAAACTACACGGAGCATGTTTGTCCAGTGCACGTAGCTTTACCCAGTAATGTTTTACTAACATGGTTGCTGTGACTGTTTGCAGATCACGGGGGCAGAGGAAGTTATGGTGGCGACCGAGGCGGTGGCTTCAGAGGCCGTGGAGGGGGAGGGTTCCGTGGGGGAGACCGTGGCGGCTATGGAGGAGGTGGTGGAGGATTCAGAGGTGGCTTCAAGATGGGTGGAAGGTTGGCTATCTTTTATTTTTTCTTTACCATATGACACCTGTACTCTCTGGGTTGTTGCTGATGCAGTTGACTATATGACCAGAAGAGGGCATAGCCTGTCCAAGATGAGTCAGATTCTAAATGTTTAACTAAACTGTTATCAATTTCATACTGCATACTAAATGTACCAGTCTATATAGTGCACAGTTTTGCAGGCAGTATAAAAGAAATATGAATATCTGCAAATCTTACATTCTTAAAGTGTTTGATTCTGATTCTAAAACCTGGATTTAAGAGGTATAACATCTTGTATTTTCCCGTCTTAAACTTTTCCCATCTGTGATAAGTTGTTCCATTTCCTTGTTGCCTTTTTTCTGTTCATACCGACTGATTTGTCTATTTTGCCACCTTCTAATCTGAACACATTACATAGCAGCTTGAAAGTGGGTTTTCAGTTTGATCCTGGAGCTGCAGCTCTTTGAGAGGACCCATCCACCAATAGGCCAAAGAACCTCCAAGTCCTGGCTTATTAGAAAGCCACACTGTGAAGTGTCGAGTGTCCAGATATTCATGCTACAACCTCCACTTGACATTTTTGTCCCACTTGAGGATCTTAAGTATTTGATTTATATCTGCTCCTTGAAGGTAAAGGACTTTGGGGGGTT
Organism: Monopterus albus; assembly: GCF_001952655.1. Lineage (NCBI taxonomy): Eukaryota > Metazoa > Chordata > Actinopteri > Synbranchiformes > Synbranchidae > Monopterus > Monopterus albus. The sequence continues at coordinate 369,410 of NW_018128082.1, read as the reverse complement.
GTTGGAGGAAGGACAGTCTCCTTTACTGAAAGCAAATGATTTGTTTAAAGATTTAAAAGGCGAGGCAGGTACCCAGATGGCATATTTCCCCGTCATCCTCATTCTTCAGATGTTTAAAGGTTGATTCAGTGACAAATGTCTTTTGAAAATACAGCTGGTCACAAGCTGCCTTGTTGTTTCTCCTCAGAGGTGACCGCAGAGATGACAGAAGAGACCGGCCTTACTAAGCGTGGTGCGGATGGAAACCATTCCAGCCCTTGATGTCGCTGTGGAGAGAGGTTTTAGCGTGGGAAGGGGATAGATCAGGCACTCTGTGTACCTTTTTGTAGCCTGGGCATCCAAACTATTACAGTTGAGCTATGAGGGGAGGATGTGTGAGCTAATGTGAATGACTTTGGACTGATGGGCACTGCTGGTATGTGATCCGTTGTTTTTTTTGTTTTGTTTTTTGTTTAGTTCTTATTTTTCTTTAATTTCTTTGTACATCTTTATTTTCTTATTCTAGTTGCAGATGTTTTGTGAGGTAGACCGCACCATTTTTTATGAGCTGATGAAATGTTTTACTTGGCTTCTGTTTTTTTTTTCCAAAATGATATTAAAAACTGATTCTTTCTCCGTGCTTTGTGTCAGTTTATTGTCGTTATGTACTAAGCTAAAGATGACAAAAGACATCTGCATCTTGAAATCCGCCGTGTTCACTAGGGGAGCAGGCTGTGGCTCTGCTGGTGCTGAGCAGGCGGACCGGGAGGGGCGGTGCTGGCCCTCCCCACTGTAACACCGCCTGGTTCATTAAGCTTCGCCAGCCCTCCCAGGGATGGAGATGTTTGCGAGCAGCGGCATGCTCGCAGTTACTGACAGCGGAAAGTCGACAAAGAGAAGAACAGGGAGCGGGGTGGTGATACTCTCCTGGTTCCGCAATGAGGCACCGGACCGCGGCCGCCCGGTGTGGCGCTGCACGGGACCTGAGGGCAGCTTGGGTCCTGACTGTGACCGTCTGCTTCAACGCTCACGCTGCCGGCGGGTCACCGCTGGTCCCGGATCCCGAGGTACTCCTGTCAAATACAAACTGCCTTTAGGTGATTAAATGTCCGGTGTCGGATCAGTTTTATGTGCAACAGATTTCATGTTGTTGGGTTTTAGGGAGCTTGTGTTCGCCGCACAGCACCACAACATGCGTAATGGTACATTTTATTGCGCGTTAACCCACTTATTTAGTTTAGAGATATTGGTTGTGCGATTTCTCTTGGACACCCCAGAAAACATGTCTAACGGCGTTTAGCCGCCAACTTTACCTACCAAGTTTATAAAAGTGCCTTATAAACGCAATCTGTTAGTTGAACTTGATCACAAAAGATTTTCACAAGCGTATCCATTTGGTGTTGACAGATTTTACGCAGCACGTTTCCTCCTAAACACTAGGTGGTTTTACTTTGTTATTGGAGTCTAATTGCCCCAGTGATTCAGGCCTGGCCCGTAAAACAAATGTAGTGTTAATTTACATGTTTTGTCACGATGCGATATCCAGGCCGAGTTTGAGTCGGGAGGAGCGGCTGCGTCAACATTTCTCGGACATTAAATATGTTTTTGCTTTTATTAAAATGTAAATGGAAAATTGTTTATTTTGAAGTTTAATTTCTTTATATACATCAGCGGTCTGGAAATAGATAATTTCAACAAAACCAAAGGGTTAAAATAAGCATTATGTCCCAAACACTATGCACTTACTTAAAATAAAAATAAAGTTGAGTTGGAGAGAAATTTTTCTTACAGCTGTTTGTGAAACGTTTTATTTCAAAATCAGTCTAAAAGCTATCAGTCACTGAAGAGAAGTTATTACATACAAAGACTGTTTTGAGAACTGCTACATGTTTAGTTTAGCTTTACACCAACAGTGCCACTGACCTGTTGGAGACGAGGAGACCAGGCCCATGTTCAAAACAAACTACAACCCTATTTCTGTCTCAGGTTCCTTGGGGCGATGCCTTTATTGCCACACCTTCATTCCCTTACTGCACTGCCTTGGTTCAGTTTTACCTCACAGACTATTAACATGTGTTTCCACAGCTTTTCTCTTTCTCTCACATGAAATAAAACCTTCTGGCATTCCCAGTCCTAATGGGCACATTCCTATCATCTCTTCACTGGTTATTTCCATCCCATCATCACATCTGTAATCATAGCTGTGTTTGCTGTTGTCTGAACATGAAAATTCTTAACAGCTGTGATATTAAACTGTACACACAACTCAAACCACGGTACATCATCCTACAGTATTTTATAGCTGTTAATCTTTAATCTGTTTTAACTTCCTTGCTTACATTGATTTCTTGTGAAATAACTATGATAACTTTCTTGTATGGGTGGTCCAGATGTATACGTCCTTTTTTTTTGGCAGCCTACAGCAGCTACAGGGATTCACCAGAGTGTGTTAAATAAGTCTTTGTTCAAAATGTCACTTTACAAACTTTAAATAGATGATTTTTACAGAAGGGCAAGTGGAGTTTTCTGTTGGGTTAGAGTATTTGTGATGCAGTATTAATGAGTATGATTACAATTGCAGGTTTTTCTGGAAAAGTACGGCTACCTCCATCAGGACAACCACATCCACAATGCAGCTGAGGTGCAGTCGGCCGTCCGGTAGGTGACTTCGGTGATTAATGTAGAAATCACAGTGGTTCATCAAAAGTCATGAGGTGAATATGATTTCAGAACTACGTGAGGAATCAGAGTTAGCTGTGTTCATCCGGGGAAGTTTGGTGTCAGGCAAGCCTCAGGGAAGAGCATCAGTGCAGGGCAGTGAAACACACCCTCATCTCTGCAGTGGGAAACTTCTTTGAACCTCCTCCTGCCCTCTGGCCACATTCTGACTACACCATAGTGGAGTCCTCGACTGAGAGCTGTCTCCATGTCTGGCTCGCCAACATCTCACAGAGACAACGTGAAAACTTGCCATCTGACTAAATCTTGTACCTTAGGATTACACTGATGCCAACTATGTCAGGGGCAGAAGCTACAGTCACCGTGGCACAGCGGCTCAGGGCTTTGCCGGTTTGCAATACAAAGAGACTTCATATTGTTAAGTCAGGATTCTCGGACTCGGAAGGGAGCATCCGGGTGGTCTTACTTTCCTGTTGATTCACATATTGTTGGCATGCTTGAAAACCATATGTTTGTTCAGGAAGAGTGTCACACCATCATTTCCTGTCTCTACAGTGAGTTCCAGTGGTTGTCGCAACTTCCTGTCACAGGTGAACTTGACAGCACCACCTTGAGGCAGATGTTGGAGCCCCGCTGTGGGGTGTCAGATGAGGGCAGCCAGCAGATCTGGGCTCAGAGGGTGAATGCCATCTTCATGGGAAAGA